>NW_016829743.1:386038-418704 GCF_001698545.2 Rhinopithecus bieti | reverse complement strand
AAAAAAAAAAGATCATGGCTTTGTAATTTACTGGCTACATGACCATGGACAAATTACTCCTATATCCAAGCCTCAGTTTCCTTATCTGTAAGACCAGGTAATAATACCCACTTCTTAGGTAATTTTGAGGAATAAATGAGACAGTGCCTGGTACAGGGATAGCAAATATTTGGCATGAAAGTCACATCTTCCTCATCCAATGTTGATGGCTGAACTAAAAAAAAAATCCATCTTGCTACCTTTTTCCACTTAATGAATATGTAAGGACATTTCCACATGTATGTAAGTGTGTAAGTATATCTCAAACTTGGTAGAGTCTAAAGGACTCCTGTTTTTCTCTCCCAAACCTTCTCAACCTACAGTTTTCCCCATCTGACTTGTTGTCAACTGCATCCTTCCTATCATTGAGGCCAAAACCCCTGGAGTTATTGCTGACTCATATCTTCATCTCATACTCCCACATCAGGAAATCCTGGTGGCTTTATCTTCAAAATATGTCCAAAATGCAACCACTTCTCACCATCTCCACTGCTACCACCCTGATCCAAGCTAGCATCAACTCTTGTATGGACTATTGCAATGGTCTCCTAATTGGGCCATTGGCTTCTACCCTTCTCCCTTGAACTCTATTCTCAACACAGCAGCCAAAGGAATCCTTTAGACAAGTAAGTCAAATCATATTACTTGTTTGCAAAACCTTCTGATGGCTCTCAGTGTCACTGAGAGTAGAAGCCAAAGTCTTTGTGATGGCGCAGTCCTTATGCGATGTGGCCCCTGTTTCCTTTCTGGCCTCATTTTCTATTACCTACCCCTTAGTCTGCTCCTGGATGTTTGGGCTCCTTGGTGTTTCTTCAGTAGGCTAGGCACAGGGGACCTTGCTATCTATGCCAGACAGCGTGGTTTCCGGTTGTCTGCATGGCACCCTTCCTCACTTCCAATAGGTCTTGGCTCAAATGTCATCTTTTCAATGAAGCTTGTTCTGATCACTCCTTTTAAAATTGTCCCCTGCTCCCTGGCACTCTTGATGCTTCTTATGCTGTTTTAATCTCTCCTTTGTTTATACCATTCAGGGCTTTCTTACATGCTATATCACTTGTTTATATGATATGTGAATTGTTTGTTACCTGCCTCTACTTCCCTTCCAGAATGTCAGCTCCATGAGGACAGTGATCTTTGTCTGTTTTGCTCACTGATGTATTCCAGGTGCTACAACAGTGCCTTGGACATTATCCATGTCTAACAAATATTGTTGACTCAATTAATAAACTTATCATGGCTTCAACATTTTCTTAATATTGAACTCTAGGCAGTTGTATTAGTTTGTTTTCACACTACTATAAAGATACTACCTGAGACTGGGTACTTTATAAACAAAAGGGGTTTAACTGACTCACAGTTCTACATGGATGGGGAGGCCTCAGCAAAACTCACAATCATGACGGAAGGGCAAGGGGAAGCAAGTCGTGTCTTGCATGGCAGCAGGAGAGAGAGAGAAAGGGCAAGGAAGTGCCACACTTAAAACCATCAGCTTTCATGAGAGCTCACTATCATGAGAACAGCATGGGGGAAACCTCCCACATGATCAAATCAGCAACCATCAGGTCCCTCCCTTGACATGTAGGGTTTACAATTCGAGATGAGATTTCGGTGGGGACACAGAGCCAAACCATGTTAGCAGTCAGTCCTAATTAATTGGTATTGGCCCATAAAATCAAATCTTTGCCATTCATATCCTGGCACATACCAAGAGATTGAGCAATGTTAAAAATCAAATCTATATAACTTATAACTTGAAATTCCTGGCAGGGCACGGTGGCTCAAGCCTGTAATCCTAGCACTTTGGGAGGCCGAGACGGGTGGATCACGAGGTCAGGAGATCGAGACCATCCTGGCTAACACGGTGAAACCCCGTCTCTACTAAAAAAATACAAAAAACTAGGCGGGCGTGGTGGCGGCGCCTGTAGTCCCTGCTACTCGGGAGGCTGAGGCAGGAGAATGGCGTAAACCCGGGAGGCAGAGCTTGCAGTGAGCTGAGATCCGGCCACTGCACTCCAGCCTGGGTGACAGAGCGAGACTCTGTCTCAAAAAGAAAAAAAAGAAATTCCTTTGCACTATTGTAAAACTACCTGGTGTGGCTCACACAGTTCTTTGTGTATGTGCCTTTGAAGGAGACGGCACTCTAAAAATCCCTGAAAGAGATCAGCATTGAGCCTCAAGAGGGTGGTTGTTGCAAGATAAGTCATACCTGGTCTTCTCAACAATGTTAGAGGAATATTATCTCAGCAAACGTGATGAAGCCTGGTACCCATTTCAGGCTTTCCATTGGATGAGTCTCTCTTCTCTCCAGTGTCCTACACTGCCTTGATAATTACTGGTCACCCAAAGTGATTCTGCCTGTAGTGGGTTGAATAATGACCTCACAAAAGATCTGTCCATGTCCTAATTCCCAGAATCTGAATATTACCTTATTGGACAAAAGGGTCTTTGCAGATGGAATTAAGTTATATGAGATTATCCAGTATAATCTGGATAGTCCCCAAACCCAATGACAAGTGTTCTCATAAGAGAAAAGCAAAGGGATGTTTGAGACAGACAGAAGAGAAGGAGGCAACCTGACTATGGAGGTAGAGATTGGTGTGATGCAGCCACAAGCGAAAGAAAACCAAGGAGAATGTTGACAGCAACCAGAAGATGGGACAGGCAAAGAGCAGATTGCCCCCTACAGCCTCCAGAGGGAGCAAAGCCATGCCCACACTGTGATTTTGGATTTCTGGCCTCCAGAACTGTGAGGGAATATGAATTTGTTCCGCCACCTACTTTATGGCATTTCTATTTCAGCAGCCTCAGGAAAGTAATACATTGCCCCAGGGTGATTTTTCCTTTTTAGTTAGAATTGCTTGTATAGAAGTTTTCCAGACATCACCTCTTTCCCATTACGTTTACCTGTTTGGTGTTCCATTCTTCAAGGACATGCCTTTGACTAATCTAACATGATAAACCTGCCAAATATTCAGGGGATACTAAAAGTTAACTTGTAATCTGTCTGTGGAGACATTTTATTTTAACAGTGCTTTTTTGAGTACCATGTCTTAACCCAAAGAACTCTGAGTGAATTTTAGACACTACAGGCCCTCAAGTGGATAAGAATTATAGAATTTCAGTGGTTTTTAATGTTTTCTGGTCTGATTGACAATTTAATGCTTGAATCTCCTGCTAAGTCGTTATTCTAAAGCCATTAATGGCATCTCTGAATATCACTGGTTGCTAGAGAGGTATTTTTCTGATATTGACTCATAAGCAACCTCATTATAGTTTCCATAATTTTATGTTGATAACATTTTCATTCTTTTTAATCTTGGGAAGGCAGATTGTTGACTGGTGATTAATATGAGCCATCGGGGGAAAATATTGTTAAAAATTAAATAAACTTGACAGAAAGGATGCTTCTCATTATCAGCCTATCTTTGCAGAGAACTTTCTAGGTAGACCACTGTTCTATACACAGATCACTCTACTGGGTCAGACTAGCCTTTGTGAAAAGGGAGGTGTTGTGGCAGGTAGTTATGTGGGAAGTGCTGCCATTACTATCTCTGTGACTTGTACGCAAATCACTGTGACTGAGGCTGTGCCTCAAGGGTATAAGATCTGTACCTACCTCATGGAGGCTTTGTGAGAATTACATGGCAAGCACATGTAATGCACAAGGCAACACTATCATAAATATTTGATTTCCATTACTTCTGCTACATTTCTGATTGAAGAAGACCATTTTACTGGAGTGAAGTAATTCTGAGCTGGGACACAAGACAGGCTCTGTCCTCAGCTCTGTCATTAACTGGCTTTGCAATGTCATTGTGTTGACACTGACTCAATGACTCCAAATGCCATATTCTTTACCACTAGGTGACAGTGCACATTTGAAGTCACATAGGATTGAAATACATGTGTATTTTTCAGTCCATATGGAATTAAACCCCATATTTTGACTCACTGAATATCCTCAGAGTATAACTGGACAGCTTTGCAGAGGTCTCTGTGGTTATCTGGGCACTGTAAGAGCCTGTGTCTTCCATCTCCAGGTTGCTGAGTTTCAGGGAGTAGGACTGGGTGAAGTTCAGTCGCTTTTGCTGTTTAGGATGAGTCATGTGGATTTTTGGACTGTTGGTTTCAGAGAGTACTATGAAGGCAAGAGATGCTCCATTGTAAAGCCAAGTGATGGACTGGATCCTCTCTCCAGCAGGAAACTCCAGGGGAAGAATTACTGACTCCCCCAGAACCCCATTCACCATCAGTGGGGTTGAGCGGCTTTGTGAAATTAGATTCCCTGTAAACACAGAAGGAAAGGTTTTACAAATGTTCCTGACAATCTCCCTGCCAAGTCCTGCACCCTTTCACCTAACTCTGCCAGTCTGTTAGAGCTCTCTGATACCAAAACTCAGAGATATGACAGAGTAGGAAAGCATAAGGAGATGGTTCTAAATGAATAATCACAGTCCCAGAGCTTCACCTCTAGCAAAATGTCAGCCACTCTTGGTTAGTAGGCAGCTAGTCTAGATGAAAATGGCTGAGTCCACGCTGGGTTCTACACTGGCTGGTCACTCCTAGGTCATAACTATACTTTGTGACCCCAGCCTCTGAATTCCTCAGACATTAGGTTGAGGGGGACAGGAAACTATAGACTCCAAAAACTGCAAGTCTTTGCTAATAAAGTATAATTAAAGCCTGATATTTACTGATTACCTACTGTGTATCCATCTTAGTAGGCTTGTGCAATTTAGAAGGCTGGAAACAGGGACTAATATCAGGGATTTATAGGATAGTCAGTTCTTCTTATACATTATTTCATTGATGCTGACTACAATCTGTGAGGCAGGCAGGATGGATATTATTACTCCATTTATAGATAAAGGAACTGAGCCACAGAAAGGTTAACTAATTTTCCCAGGATCGCACAGCTAAAGAATAGCAGAGTCAGGATTCAAACCCAGGTCTTCTGACTCCAGTGACTTTGTGTTCTTTTCATTATACCAGAAGATTTTTCTTTATTCTCTCAGAAAGATTAGAAGGAGACAAAATTGATACATATAGAAATAATATATATAATTTCATAGTAATACATGATGGCTACATTCTTGTGAGCTTATTTAGAACTATCAATGTTTAAGCAAAAAAGGTGAAATGGTCACAATGATTTTTAAAGAAGATGCTTCCTTAGCATCCTTTCCCAAATTCTTAGCAATTATCACATTATTTTGTAGTCTTGTTCACCTGTTTGTCTAACTGACCATGCCTTAATCATCTTTGCATGTCAGTACTCAGCACCATGTCTGACACGTAGTAGAGTCTGTGGAAATGTTCTAGAGGGTCAATGAATAAATAACTATAAGCATTACCTAACCTTCTCAGGATCTCTTGCTTCTTTTTCTTAAAAATTTCAACTTTTATTTTAGATATGAGGGTACATGTGCAGGTTTGTTACATGGGTATATCGCACCCAGATAGTGGGCATATTAACTAATAGGTAGTTATTCAACCCATACCCATTCCCTTCCTTCCGCCTCTAGTAGTCCACAGTGTCTATTAATCCCATATTTATGTCCATGTGTGTTCAGTGTTTGGTTCCCACTTAAAAGTGAGAGCATGTTGTATTTGGTTTTCCGTTCCCATGTTAGTTTTCTAGGATTATGGCCTCCAGCTCCACCCATGTTGCTGCAAAAGACATGATTTTATTCATTTTTATGGCTGGTTAGTATTCCATGGTGTATACGTACCATATTTTCTTTATCTAATCCATCATTGATGGGAACCTAGGTTGATCCTTGTCTTTGCTTTTATGAATAGCATAGTGATGAACATACAGGTGCATGTGTCTTTTTGGTATAATGATCTATTTTCCTTTGGCTATATACCCAGTAATGGGGTTGGTGGGTTGAATGGTAGTTCTGTTTTAAGTTCTTTGAGAAATCTCCAAACTGCTTTCCACAGTGAAAATTTACATTTCCCACTAACAGTGTATAACCGTTTGCTTTTCTCTGCAACCTCACCGTGGGACCTAGCACCAATTGTTTTTTATTTTTTGACTTTTAATAATAGCCATTCTGACAGAATGGTAAGGGTCCAGTTTCAATCTTCTGCATATGGCTATACAAAAATATAAAAATGTATATTAGTGTATTCTGAGTTTTCTATTCTCTTCCAGCTGTCATTCTGACAGAATAGCTATTATTAAAAAGTCAAAAAAGTGTATTAGTCCATTTTCACACTGCTGATAAAGACATACCCAAGACTAGTAATTTATAAAGGAAAGATGTTTAATTGACTCACAGTTCCACATGGCTGGGGAGGCCATGGCACTCACAATCATGGCAAAAGGTGAAGGAGGAGCAAAGTCATAGTTTTTTTTTTTTTTTTTTTGGGATGGAGTCTTGCTCTGTCACCCAGGCTGGAGTGCAGTGGTGCAATCTCAGTTCACTGCAAGCTCCGCCTCCCAGGTTCACGTCATTCTCCTGCCTCAGCCTCCAGAGTAGCTAGGACTACAGGTGCCCGCCACCACACCTGGCTAATTTTTTGTATTTTTAGTAGAGATGGGGTTTCACTGTGGTCTCGATCTCCTGACCTTATGATCCGCCTGCCCCAGTCTCCCAAAGTGCTGGGATTACAGATGTAAGCCACCGTGCCCGGCCAAAGTCACATCTTACATGGCGGCAGGCAAAGAGAATGTGTGCAGGGGAACTCCCCTTTATAAAACCACCATATCTCATGAAACTTATTCACTATCATGAGAATAGCACAGGAAAGACCTACCCCCATGATTCGATTACCTCCTATCGGGTCCCTCCCATGACATGTGGGAATTATGGGAGCTCTACAGTTCAAGATGAGATTTGGATGGGGACACAATCAAATCATATCATAAACCAAACCAGCATCTTTTTTTTTTTTTTGACTTTTTAATAATAGCCATTCTGACTGGTGTGAGATGGTATTTCATTGTGGTTTTGATTTGGATTTCTCTGATGATTACTGATGCTGAGCATTTTTTCATGTTTGTTGACTACTTGTATGTCTTCTTTTAGGAAGTGTCTGTTCATGTCCTTTGCCCATTTTTTAATGGGGTTTTTGCTTATTGGTTTAAGCTCCTTATAGATTCTGGATATTAAACCTTTGTTGGATACATAGTTTGCAAATATTTTCTGTCATTCCGTAAGATGTCTGCTTACTATAATGATAGTTTCTTTTGCTGTGCAGAAGCTCTGTAGTTTACTTAGGTTCCACTTGTCAATTTTTGTTTTTGTTACAATTGCTTTTGGGGACTTAGCCAAAAATTCTTTGCCAAGGCCAATGTCAAGAAGGATATTTCCTATTTTTTTCTACAATTTTATAGCTTGAGGTTTTACATTTAAATATTTGATCCGAAAATAAATAAATAAATAAATAAATAAATATTTGATCCATCTTGAGTTAATTTTTGTATATGGTTAAAGGTAAGGGTCCAGTGTCAATCTTCTGCATATGGCTAGCCAGTTATCCCAGCACCATTTATTGAATAGGGAGTCCTCTCCCCATTGCTTGTTTTTGTAGGCCTTGTCAAAAATCAGATGGTTGTAAGGGTGTGGCTTTATTTCTGAGTTTTCTGTTCTCTTCCAGTTGTCTATGTGTCTGTTTGTGTACTGGTACCATGCTGTTTTGGCTACTATAGTCTTATGGTATGGTTCAAAGTCAGATAGTGTGATGTCTCTGGCTTTGTTGTTTTTGCTTAGAATTGCTTTGACTATTTGGGCTCTTTTTTTGGTTCCATATGAATTTTAGAATAGTTTTTCTAATTCTGTGAAGAATGACATTGGTAGTTTGATAGGAATAGCATTGTATCTAGAAATTGCTTTGGCCATTTTAACGATGTTGATTCTTCCAGTCCATGAGCATGGAATGTTGTCATTTCTGAGGGTTTCTTACTTCTTACGAGAGGAACTGAATAGGGGAGGAAATGTCTCTTGGCGTCCTAGTGCTCAGCTCCTGGGTGAGCTTGCACTTCCTCTCTCTTTCATGAATTGTCATATGGGTTCCAGGCACATGAGCATTGCTGTCATCAACATCTTTCCTATGAGCATTTTAATACACTGTTATTTGTCATCCTGACTCCTTTTTCCTCTAAATCACATGGGTGAATACCACAAGAAAAATTTTGAGCAAAATGTCCAGATACCAGAGAATACAATGATATGATTCTATTTATTTAAAGTTGATAAACAGACAAATCTATGCTGTCAGAAGTCAAGAGAGTGGTTACCTTTGAGGAGGCGGGAGAGGTGGTTAATAGGAGGGAGTATAAAAGAAGGATCCTGGAATGCTGATAATGTCCTATCTCTATATCTGTATTTGGCTACATGTCAATGGTCTACAAGGACCAAAATGATCTGGCCATCTCTCTCTCTTTGACCTAATTCCTATATTCTCTCCCTTGTTCACTTTGCTCTAGCCCATTTGGCTATTCCTTGAACAGGCCAGGGCTTTTGCATTTGCAATCCTTTCTGTCTGGAATGTACTTCCTCCAAGTATCCATGCAGCTTACTCTTTTGCCTCTATAAAGTCATTAATGCAAACATTCCTGCTCGGAGAGTTTAAGGAAGTGTGACCACTCTTTTCACACCATCAGCCCCCATCCACCCTTGCACATCCAGCTGCCTTTGGATTTACCATCTAGGACTTACCATCTAGTATACTTTATAATTTGCGTATTTGTTTTTGTTTTGTCACCTCTCCACTAGAATGTAAGCTCTATGGAGACAAAGATTTTTGTCTGTTTTGTTTACTATTGTGAACATTCTTGAACATTCCCTGGCACATAGTAAGCATCCCCTGAATATTTATTGAGTGAATGGACGTATCTCCGTTCCATCTCTTGGAGGTTTTCTGTCTATAATGCTAAAGCTCAATTCCTTTTGGTAGGGGATCTGGGCTTACTCAGTGGCCCAAGGACTCACCAGGAGCTGTTCTTCCCTTGCCTAGAACACTCCTTTAAGTTCCATTGATTTTATAGATTGAAATAATTAGTTTATGTAACAAGTCATTCATTCTATTTGCTAACTTCTATGCTAATTCAATTAGTAAAACCTCAGAAACCATGGCATTCAGATCATATTTATTAGGTCTGTTTTATGTACCAGTTCCTGGACTGGAAACTGGGAATATAAATACTGTCAGTCCTCTGGGTCCATCATCTGATAGAAGAGCCTGACAGGTAAATGAATAGTTAGTTCTGATGTGGTGGGTTGGGCATTGAGCTAGTGTAGGGCTTTGCATCTACATTGCCCTCGTATCACTATTGCACTTACACATGCGATTGCAAACAGTTCTTTCTCTTTGTTATAATTATAAGATTATTTTCCTTTCTTTTCCATAATCTTGAGGTCAGGGATTCTGATTATTATTTCTATATTCCTAGAACTTAGCACACATTTTCTAGCTCAATAAATGTTGAATTGTTAGAGATATGTGCTCCACGGAAGCACAAATTGATAGAATCATGAACTGGGGACAGTTGGGAGTTGTCGGGGAACAGTTCACAGGAGATGATATTGTAGCAAACTCTTGAATAAAACCTACAAGTTCTCCATTACTTAATTATTTGTAATTCTTCCAAGAATGCCTTGCTTTCTTTATTTTTTCACTGTTTTTCCCTCTGCTTAAAATGCCCTTCTTCACCTTTCTTTCCTACATGGTAAGCTCCTATTTATCCTTCAAGGATGAGCTAAAATATCTGTTTGCCTCTGCTTATATTTATGCGGGTTTTGCATTGGTACAGGGCGGAGGGGAGAAAGTAGTTTGGGGTGAAGGAAAGGGAGAAGGAGCACAGGATGGATGAGATGGTAGGAATAGTTCCCCATAGACCCAAAACCAAACCAAAGCAAAACTAGATTTGAGAAAATATGCTTAGGGACAGTGAAGGTCAGATGCTACTGAAAATGTTTAAAAGACCCTACGTGACACTTTGTACAGGAGCAGAGCTGCTTCAGGGCCAAGGTGTTGTGGTGTGGCCCAGAGGGCACATGGAGGTCCTTTTCTCTGCTCTGCCGGGAATCAACACTGATGCTTTGGGAGCATCCGGGACCAGCAACTTTGGCATGGATATTGATGTTCTTGGAATAGGCAGGGCATCTAAATGGCTCTGCTGGCATCCTGTGTAGAGGACTAGAAGCAGAAAAGAAATTTAAGAATGGGAAAGATGCCTCATGTTAGCTGCAACTGGTAGGCTGCTTTGGGGACTCATGGGAAGCTTTCCTTTGAGACTCTCATAAGTCACTGGGGAACCCCTTGCAACATAAAGGTGGTGCTAAAGTTTTGCCCATCCTCTGGTGAGGATGTCAAGACAGCAGACATTTGGGGTAAATTTGTTTACAGGTTTCATCTACTGTATGATGTGTTTTGGGGAACTCAAATAATGTCTTAGGCAGCATTGTATTTCCCCATAACCTGGTCCAGGGAACTCAGTGAACGTTAAGTAGATTGAGATTAGCATAGAGAAGTTTTTAAGGGTTATCTGATTAGTGGAGGATTAGTTTGGAAGATATTAAAAAACATGAAGTATTTTTGAAAATTAGGAAAGTACAAAGAGAGCAGTGTCTTAGGAAAGAGAGGAGAGAGGTAGAACTAAGCAGATTCTGAAAAAGAGAGAAAAGTCAAGAAACTTTGGGGTTTCTAACCTGAGGGACTAGCTTAGGCCCATCGATACAGCAAAGAGGGATATAGCAAGCTGTGTTAGCTCCACAGGAGGCAAATGCAGTATGAAACAGAGTAGGGGTTGATTTCTCAAGAGAATTAAAAGGAAAGGGAGGAGAAACATAGTCAGGATGTTGAGAAGAATGTAGGACAAATGGAAATTACTCTTTAGGGTAGCAGAGTCCTGAGCAAATTTGGAGCAAAGGGAAGCAGCTGGGAGAGAAAGAAAAAACTTAAGATATGGTGAAAGGGAGTATTCAAAACAGTGTCATTTCTGAGGAGGAAGCCAGGGTGGGCTTAGGAGCATACGTGAAGAGGTTAGTCTTGGGTAGAGGTGGTTCTCCTTTTCTTTTGAGACTGAAAATAATGAGGTTAAAGATCTCAAAAGATTTAGAGGTTAAAGGGGAAGAAGTTGGAATATTTCACTTATGTTGTTCTCAAAGTTGTTCTAAGAGAAGTAGATCTCACAGAATCTAGAGAAAGCCGGAGGAGACATGTAAAAGCTGCTGTGAGGAATTTGTTAGGAAACTGACAAGTGATCAACAAATGAGTGTGGAAGCAGTGAGGAGGAATTGGCCAAGATTGGTTGACAGGCAGCATTCATGGAGTCCGTCCAGTTTTGCATTGGCTGGTGTGAAAGTGATTGCGGGTTTTGCCATTACCTTCAATGGGAAAACTCGCAATCACTTTTGCACCACACTAATAACTTTCTCCAATGATTATAGCACATGTAGCCCAGGAACAGGGAAAGAAGGTGCTAGGGATCACCTAATACTAGCAACAGGCATAGTATAGGCAGGTGTGGCATCAAAGGGGAGAGGAATTTCAGGGGAATGGTGACTACTTTGTTGAAATTGCTGGCCTAAAGTCTGAAGGTCAGTGACATTAGTGAAAATGGCACAATAAATAGCTGCAAGGGTCCATCCTTCCACAAAAAAACATGAACACTCATGCAAACACACACAGAATGAGCAAACATTGTCAGAATCAACTTTGTCAGAACTGTAGAAACTAGTCAAAGGATTATAGCAACCAAGCAAATGATGAGTCAAAAAAAGAGGCAACTTAAAAATGCTAGGAGTTCTAGTCTGGTCAACATGGTGAAACTCTGTCTCTACTAAAAATACCAAAAAATCAGCCAGGCATGGTGGAACATGCCTGTAGTCCCAGCTCAGCAGGCTGAGGTGGGAAAATTGTTTAAATCTGGGAGACAGAGATTGCAGTGAGCCATGATCACACCAAAAAAAAAAAAAAAAAAAAAAAAAAAAAAAAAAAAAAAAAAAAAAAAGAGTTAAAAAAAAGTCAAATACCTAGAAACAAAGTATAAAGCAGTGATTATCAGAGGTGGAGAGAGGGAACAGGGAGGAAATAGGGAGATGTAGGTCACAGAGTACAAAGTTGCAGATACATATGGTAAGTAAGTCTTGGAATCTAATATACAACATGAAGGCTATACTTATACGATTGTATTGTATACTGAACACTTGCTAAGAGTAGATTTTAGATACTCTTACCATACTTGCAAGAAAACGGTAACTGTGCAAGATAATGACTATGTTAATTTGCATGACTATTAACATGCAAATTAGACTATAAGAATAACCATTTCACTGCATATATCAAAATGTCATGTTGTACAGCTTACATATATACAATTTAAAAAACGATTGGGGAACTTTACAGAACGTTTGATCGCGCTTTCCCTGATCTCTTTTCTCCATCTTGGTAGCAGTCTTGAAGATGGCCATCTACATTTTCAGTAGGAGACCATGGTCACTGGTTCCAGCAGGCATAGAGCAGACCTGGTTCTGAAAGAATTGTATTTGTCTTTTTTTGAACTGTCTGGATGCTCCCTAAAGAACTGAGGAAAAGCACTTGTCTTTGTTTCAACTACCTCTTTCAGGTAGAAAATTAGCCATACAGAGGACATTTCTCATAAACACTGAAAGGCCATCAATACCTGGGGCAAAACATTATAGTGGAGGCAAAAAATAGATACGTTGAATGCCTGGGAGGAAAAGCTGGGGAGAAAGATTCTTAGAAGAATTCAGGCATTAAAAAATGTCTGCTTATACTAGGGAATTTGGAAAGCCACATACATGCCTAGGGCAGGCTACATACTTAGAAAAGTTCTGAGAAGACGCTAAGATTTTATCTATGGCTGATATTTATGCTGGGTACAAGAAAAAAGTCAAAGCTCAAGCAGAGTGGTAAATAGCCTGTCTATGCATTAAAGGAGTGCCCCAAAACAGAGCCAATCTGCAAAGACAAGCACAGACATTTATTTATTTGTTTGTTTATTTATTCCTTCTGGTGTTCAAAGAAATATCTGTCAAAACACTAGTTGACCATAAGCTAAAGAAAAAGACATTTTAGAGACTACATGTGACAAATAATACAATGTTTAAAAAAATAGTTTAGAATAGTCACTAAACAAACAAGAATTACAACCCAGAGCAAGCAACAAAACCAAATACTGAGGAAGGGGAAGAATCTGATTTCCAGAGTTAACATATTACAGTATTCAAAACATCTAGTTTCAGCAAAAAATTATAAAGCATGTGAAGAACAAGAAAGTGTGACCCATTCACAAGAGAAATGAACAGAAATTGTCCCCAAGGAAGGACAGATACTGAATTTACTAGACAAAGACTTTAAGTCAACTGTCTTTTGTTTTGAGACAGGGTCTCACTCTGTTGCCCAGATTGGAGTGCAGTGGTGCGATCTCAGCTTGCTGCAACCTCTGCTTCCTGGGCTGAAGTCATCCTCCCACCTCAGCCTCCTGAATAATGGGTTCTACAAGCACGTGCCACCATCCCTGGCTAATTTTAAAAGTATTTTGTAGAGACACAGTTTCACTATGTTGCCCAGGCTGGTCTTGAACTCCCAGGTTAAAGCAGTTTACCTGCCTTGGCCCCTGCAAAGTGCTGAGATTATGAGCATAAGCCACCATGCCTGGCCTCAGCTATCTTAAATATACTCAAAAAGCTAAAGGAAACAATGGACAAAGAACTAAAGAAAATCAAAAGGATATATAAAGAAAAGTAAATATTTTAAAAGATAGAAATAATAACAAGGTGTTAAGTAGAAATTCTGGAGCTGAAAAAAATACAATAATTGAAATAAAAAATTCACTAGAGGCTTTCAACAGAAGCTTTGTGTAGGCAGAAGTAAGAAATAGCTAATTTGAAGCTAGGTCAATTGAAATTATCCAGCTTGAGGATCAGAAAAGAGTGAAGAAAAATGTACGGTGCCTAAGAGACTTGTGGGGCACCATCAAACATACCAAAAAGTACGTATAATAGGAGTCCAAGGAGGAGAGGAGAGAGAGAAAAGGGCATAAATAATATTTGGAAAAAATAATTCCCCAAACTTCCCAAACTTTATAGAAGACATGAATTTATACATCCAAGAAAGTCAATGAACTCCAAGAAGAATGATCACAAAGAGATCCATAGCAAGACATATAATAATCAAACCAGAAAAAGAAAACCAAGGAGAGAATCTCAAATGCATCAGAAGAAAGCAACTAGTCATGTACAAGTGATCCTCAATAAAATCAGTAGCCAATTTCTCAGAAGAATCCATTGCTGCCAGGAGGCAGTGGGATGACATATTTAAGGTGCTGAAAGAAAAAAACCACCCATCAACCAAGAGTTCAACATCTGAAAAAACTATCCTTCAAAAATGAAGGAGAAATTAAGACATTTGCAGATAAACAAAAGCAGATAGAGTTTATTGCTAGTAGACTTGTACTATAAGAAATACTAAAGGGAATCTTTCAGGCTGAAATAAAATCACACTAGAAAGTAATTGAAATCCCTACCAAGAAACAATGAACAAAGGTAAATGTGACTGCATAGATTAATACAAAAGCCAGTGTTCTTGCATTTTTGCTTTGCAACTTCTCTTTTTTCCCACATGATTTAAAAGACAAATGAGTAAAACAATAATGATAAATCTGTTAATAAGCACACATGTACAAGATGTAGTTTGTTACAACAACATAAAGGCAGCAGAATGAAACAATATAGGAGCACAGTGTTTGTATATTATTGAAGCTAAGGTGGTATGAATTCAAAATAGCTTGTTATAAGTTGAAGAGATTAAATGTAATACTGAGGATAACAATAAAATAACTAAAAATACAGGAAAGGAAATGAGAAAGGAATCTAAACTAAAAAATATGAACTATACACGAAAGAATAGAATAGTGGAGGGATTGAGGGGAAAAGGTTTAAGACACATAGAAAAGAAATGGCAAAATGCAAGAAGTAGGTCCTTACATATCAGTCATTACTTTAAATGTAAATGAATTGAACTCTTCAATTAAAATGCAGAGATAGGCAGAATTAATTGGAAAAATAGGATTCAACTATTTTCTACATACAGAGACTCACTTTAGATTCAAAGGCACAAATACATTTAGAGTAAGAAGATGGAAAATGATATTCCATGCAAGTAGTAACCAAAAGAGACTTACAGTAGCTATACTAATATTGGCAAATAGACTTTAAGTCAAAAATTATTAGTAGAGACAATAAAGGATATTATACATTAATAAAAGGGTCAACCCAGCAAAAAGTTATAACAATTATAAACACATATGCACCAAACAACAGCCCCAAAATACATAAAGCAAACATTAACAAAATTCAAGGGAGAAATAGATAGTTCTACAGTAATAGTTGAAGACCTCAATACCTCACTTGCAATAATGGTCAAAACAACTAGAGAAAAGATCAATAAGGAAATAGAGGACTTGGAAAACATTATAAACCAACAGTACCTGACATATATATGAAGAACACTATATCCAAACACAGCAAAATATACATTTCCTCAAATGCACATAAGTTGCTCTCATAGGACAGACCATATATTAGGCCACAAAAACAAGTCTCAATAAACTATAAAATACATAAATTATATGATGTCTCCTATGACCATAATGGAATAAAACTGGAAATCAAGAACAGAAGGAGAATTGGAAAATTCACAAATATGTCAAAATTAAACAACATAGTGTAAAATAATCAATGGATCAAAGAAGAAATTCCAAGAGGAATTAGGATATAACTTGACACAAGTGAAAACAAACAAACAAAAAAGCTTACCAAAACTTATGGAATGGAGTGAAAGTAGTGCTGAGGGATATTTTTATCCCTCTGAAAGGAAGAAGGAGGACTAGGAATCCAACTTACAAAGGATGTGAAGGACCTCTTTAAGGAGAACTACAAACCACTGCTCAATGAAATAAAATAGGACACAAACAAATGGAAGACTATTCCATGCTCATGGATAGAAAGAATCAATGTGAAAATGGCCATACGGCTCAAGGTAATTTGTAGATTCAATGCCATTCCCATCAAGCTACCAATGGCTTTCTCCACAGAATTGGAAAAATCTACTTCAAAGTTAATATGGAACCAAAAAAGAGCCCAGATTGCCAAGACAATCCTAAGCAAAAAGAACAAAGCTGGAGGCATCACGCTACCTGACTTCAAACTATACTGCAAGTCTGCAGTAACCAAAACAGCATGGTACTGGTACCAAAACAGNAGACGGGGTTTCACCATGTTAGCCAGGATGGTCTCAATCTCCTGACCTCGTGATCCGCCCGTCTCGGCCTCCCAAAGTGTTGGGATTACAGGCTTGAGCCACCGCGCCCGGCCAAGGGAGAAAATATTTTAATATATTTATCATTTAATATGGTATTTACTATTGTATTATTTATTTCCAAATTTTAAAAGTTTCATTTTATTCTTGGTTTGCAAAGAGTCTATATCATGAATGGCTGTTAAATTTTATCATTTTCTCCCATATACATTAAAATGATTGCATAATATTTCTCATTTTTTCATTAATGTGGTTGGTACACACATTATATATGTATAATGATATATATCTATATCTACACAAATAATTATGTATCATTACAGATATATAGCTATATAATTTACATAATTATATATTTACATATAGATATATATTTATATCATTATAGATATTTATAGATATAGATATCATTATACATATATAACAATAAATGTGCTATGTGAGATTGTGAGACATGCTAGGGAGAAACATGGAGCAGAAAAGTGGCTATAGGATTTTATGGTTTTGTCTTACATTTACATTTTAATCCATCTTGTGTTAATTTTCTGTAAGGTGTAAGGAAGGGGTCTGGTTTCAGTTTCCTGCATATGGCTAGCCAGTTTTCCCAGCATCATTTGTTAAACAGGGAATTCCTTCACTATTGCTTGTTTTGTCAGGTTTGTCAGAGATCAGATGGTTGTAGATGTGTGGTGTTATTCCTGAGGCCTCTGTTCTGTTCCATTGGTCTATATATCTGTTTTGGTACCAGTACCATGCTTTTTTGGTTACTGTAGGCTTGTAGTATAGTTTGAAGTCAGGTAGCATGATGCCTTTGGGCAATACCATTCAGGACATAGGCATGGGCTAAAACTTCATGACTAAAACAACAAAAGCAATGGCAACGAAAGCCAAAATTGACAAATGGGATCTAATTAAACTGAAGAGTTTCTGCACAGCAAAAGAGACTATCATCAGAGTGAAGAGGCAACCTACAGAATGGGAGAAAATTTTGCCATCTATCCGTTTGTCAAAGGGCTAATATCAACAATATACAAAGAACTTAAACAAATTTACAAGAAAAAACCAACAGCCCCATCAAAAACTGAGCAACGAATATGAACAGACACTTTTCAAAAGAAGACATTTATGTGGCCAACAAACATATAAAAAAGCTCTTCATCACTGGACCTTAGAGAAATGCAAATCAAAACCACAATGAGATACCATCTAACACCAGTTAGAAGATCATTAAAAGTCAGGAAACAACAGATGCTGGGGAGGATGTGGAGGTACAGGAACACTTTTACACTGTTGGTGGGAGTGTAAATTAGTTCAACCATTGTGGAAGACAGTGTGGCGATTCCTCAAGGATCTAGAACTAAAAATACAATTTGACCCAATGATCCCATCATATATACAATGATATATACCCAAAGTATTATAAATCACACTACTGTAAAGACACATGCACACGTATGTTTATTGTGGCACTGTTCACAATAACAAAGACTTGGAACCAACCCAGATGTCCAACAATGATAGACTGGATTAAGAAAATGTGGCACATATATACCATAGAATACTATGCAGCTATAAAAAGAATGAGTTCATGTCCTTTGCAGGGAAATGGATGAAGCTGAAAACCATCATTCTCAGCAAACTATCACAAGGACAGAAAACCAAACACCACATGTTCTCACTCATAAGTGGGAATTGAACAATGAGAACACTGGGGAACATCACACACTGGGGCCTCTCAGGGAGCAGGGAGCTGGGGGAGGGATAGCATTAAGAGAAATACCTAATGTGAATGATGAGTTGATGGGGGCAGCAAACCAACATGGCACATGTAGCAAATGTGCCATGGCACATGTTTGCTATGTAGCAAACCTGCAACAAGTGCACATGTACCCTAGAACTTAAAGTATAATAAAAACATAAAGAAGGAGGGAATTTACACCTTAAAAAACTAGATAAAGAAGAGCAAACTAAACCCAAAGCTATTAGAATGAAGAAAATAATAAAAATTAGAGCAGAGATAAATAACATAGAGAATAGAAAAACAAGAGAGATAATCAATGAAACCAAAAGTTGGTTCTTTGAAAAGATCAACAAAATTGACAAACCTTTAGCTAGATTGACAAAGAAAAAAAGAGAAAAGACTCAAATTACTAAAATTAGAAATGGAAGTGGAGACATTACTACAGATCTTACAGAAGTAATAATTAAAAGGATTAAAAGAACACTTTAAATAACTATATGCCAACAAATTGAATAACCTAGATGAAACAGATTTCTGGAAACACATAAAATACCAAGACTAACTTAAGAAGAAATAAAAAATTAAAGAGGACCTATAACAAGAAAAGAGATTGAATCAGTACTCAAAAACCTCCTGATAAAGAAAAGCCAGATGGCTTCACTGGTGAATTCTACTAATTATTCAAGAAATAATTAGCATCAATTATTCTCAAGCTCTTCCCAGAAACAGAAGAGGAAAAAGACACTTCCTCACTCATTTTATTAGGTCAGTATTACCCTGATACCAAAGCCAAAGATATCAGAAAAAAGAAAACTACAGATCAATATCCCTTATGAATATTGATGCAAAAACTCTCAACAGAATACTAACAAACTGAATCCAGCTCATATTAAAGGGATTATACACCATGACCAAGTGAAATTTATCTCAGAAATGCAAAACTGATTCAATACATGAAAATCAATCAATGCAGTATATGATATTAACAGAATGGAGAAAATAGAAAAATGACCATCTTAGCTGATGCAGAAAAAACATTTGAAAAAATCCAGCACTCTTTTAATAAAAACACTTGAGAATCTAGAAATAGAAGGGAACTTCCTCAGTCTGATAAAAGGCATTTATGAAAACCCACAGCTAACATTTTACTCAAGCATAAAAGACTAAAAGCCTTTCAACTAACATCATGAAAAGGCAACAGTGCCCAGTCTCACCACTTCTATTTAATATTGAACTGGAAGTTCTAGCCAGAGCAATTAGGCAAGAAAATAAATAAAATGCATCTCCATTGAAAATAATTAGTAAAACTATTCCTATTCACAGATAACATGACCTTGAAAATAGAAAATCCTAAAGAATCCACAAAAATGATCAGAGCTAATAAATAAATTCAGCAAAGTTGTAAGATACAAGATCGATACATAAAAATCAGTTCTGTTCCTACACACTAGCAATGAACAATCTGAAAAAGAAGTTAAGAAAAGCAGTTCCACACACAGTAGCATTCAAAAGAACCAAATACCTGGCAATAACTTAACCAGAGAGGTTCAAGATAATACACTGAAAACTAAATGACATTTCTGAAAGAAAGAAAATGTAAATAAATGGAAATACATCCTATGTTCATGAATTGGAAGATAATATTAATATGCCAATACCACCCAAAGCAATTTATAGAGTCAGTGCAATCCTTATCAAAATTTTGATTTTTTTTCATAAATGGAAAAGCTAATTCTCAAATTTATATGTGATTTCAAGATGTCCCAATAGCCAAAACAATACTGTAAAAGAAAAGCAAAATTTGTGGACTCACTTTCCAATTTCAAAACTGATACAGATATGGTAATCAAAACAGTGTGGCACTGGCATAAAGATAGACATATAGATGTCTATATGAAATTAAATTGAGAGTCCATAAATAAACCAAAACATTTATGGCCAGGTGATTTTTGACAAGAGTGCTAAGATCATTCAATAGAGAGAGATTGCTCTCTTTAACAGATGGTGCTGGGACAACTGGATATCCACATACAACAGAATGAAGTTGGACCTCTTCCTCTCATTATACGCAAAAATTAACTCAAAATGTATCGATCACCTAAATATAAGAGCTAAAACTCTTAGAAGAAAACATAATGATAAATATTCATGATTTTGGATTTGGAAATGGATTCTGATATATGATACCGGAAGCATGAGTAAGAAAAGATAAAATGCGGGGAGGGGCCAAGATGACTGACTAGAAGCAGCTGTGGTTGGAGGATCCCACTGAGAAGAACAAAAACAGTGAGTGAATCCTGCACCAGCAGCTAAGGTATCCAGGTTCACTCATTGGGACTAACTAGGTGGTTGGCATGACCCACAGGGAGTGAAGAAAAGCAGGATGGAACGACAGCCCACCAGGAAGCTGCATGGGACAAGGGGTGCTCCCACTTCCAGCCAAGGGAGGTGGTGAGTGATTGCGCTACCCCACCCAGGAAACCGTGCTTTTTCCATGGATTTGTGCAATCCATGAACCAGGAGATCCCCTCATGAGCCAATACCACAAGGGCCTTGGATCCCAAGCACAGAGCTGTGTTGATTTTCAGGCACCACTTGGCTGCAGACTGCCTGAGACTACTGAGTTCCTGGGGGAGGGGCAGCAGCCATCACTGCAGCTTCCGTCTTCTGTTTTCCCCTGCCAGTGCCAGAGGGACTGGGTAATTTGGACCCAGAAGGAATTCCCCAAGGTGCAGCACAGCAGCTGTGACAGACTGTGGCCAGGTTGCCTCTTTAGGCTGGATGTAGACTCATCCCTTCTCACTGAGTGGGGCCTCCCTGTGGGAATTTCAGCAACTCCAGCCAAGCGTTTATGGGATAGAACTCGTTTATGGATTGAACCCCTGTTGGTAGTGGGGCTGCGGACTCTGTGGATCAGCAGACTTAGTCTTTTCCCCTGCTGGCTCTGAGGAATCTGGGCAGTCTGGATAAGGAGGATCCCCCCATCCCAGCACACCCTTTCTGCCTAGGGACACAAATGCTTCATTAAGTGGGTCCCTTATCCAATGTGACTCTTGACTGGGTGAGACTCCCCAACAGGGGTTACCAGACACTTTATACAGGAGCACTCCCACTGTCATCAGTTTGGTGCCCCTCTTGAACGAAGCTCCCAGAGGAAGAAGCAGGCAGCCATCTTTGCTGTTCTGCAGCCTCCACTGATGACACCTCCAGGATGGGGAGGGACCGAGGTGAATAGGGTCTGGAGTGGACCCCCAGCAAACTGCAGCAGCCTTGCAGAAGAGGGTCCTGACTGCTAAAAGAAAAACAAACAGAAAGCAACAACAACAGCATCAACAAAATGTCCCCACAAAAACCCCATCCAAAGGTCAGCAGACTCAAAGATCAAAGCTAGATAAACTCAGGAAGATGAGAAATAATCAATTAAAAAATGCTGAAAACTCAAAAAGCCAGAGTGCCTCTTCTCCTCCAAATGACTGTAACACCTCTCCAGCAGGGCAGAGAACTGGGCTCAGGTTGAGATGGATGAACTGACAGAAGTAGGCTTCAGACAGTGGATAACAATGAACTTTGCTGAGCTAAAGGGGTGTGTTCTAACTCAATGCAAAGAACCTAAGAATCATGATAAAACATTACAGGACCTATTAACCAGAAAAAACAGTTTCGAGAGGAACATAAATGACTTGAAGGAACTGAAAAACACAACATGAAAACATCACAATGCAATCATAAGTATCGGTAGCCAAATAGACCAAGTGGAGGAAAGAATTTCAGAGATTGAAGACTATCTTGCTGAAATAAAATAGGCAGACAAGATTAGAGAAAAAAGAATGAAAAGGAACAAACAAAACAAAACCTCTGAGAATTATGGGATTATGTAAAGAAACCAAACCTACAACTGATAATTGTACCTGAAAGAGACAGGGTGAATGAAACAAAGTTGGAAAACATACTTCAGGATATCATGCAAGAGACTGCCCCAACCTAGCAAGAGAGGCAAACATTCAAACTCAAGAAATACAAAGAACTCCAGTAAGATACTCCGTGAGAGGATCAACCACAATCTCCAAGGTCAAAATGAAGGAAAAATGTTAAGGGCAGCCAGAGAGAAAGGCCAAGTCACCTACAAAGGGAAGCCCATCAGAATAACATCAGGCCTCCCAGCAGAAACTCTGCAAGCCAGAAGAGATTGGGGACCAATATTCAACATTCTTAAAGAAAAGAATTTTCAACCTAGAATCTCATATTTGGCCAAATGAAGCTTCATAAGCAAAGGAGAAATAAAATATTTTTCAGACAGTCAAATGCTGAGGGAATTCATCTACCACCAGGCTTGACTTGCAAGAGCTCCTGAAGGAAGCACTAAATATGGAAAGGAAAAGCCATTATCATTCACTACAAAACATACTGAAGCACACACTGAAGACCAATGAAACTGTGAAGCAACTACATCAACAAGTCTTCAAAATCATGATGACAGGATCAAATTCACACATAACAATACTAACTTTAAATGTAAATGTGCTAAGTGCCCCAATTAAAAGATACAGAATGATAAGCTGGTTAAATTGTGAAGACCCATTGGTGTGCTATATTTAAGAGACTCATATGCAAAGACACGCATAAGTTCAAAATAAAGGGATAGAGGAAAATCTACCAGGCAAATGGAGAGTAGAAAAAAGCAGGGATTGCAATCCTAGTTTCTGACAAAGTAGACTTTAAAGCAATAAAGACCAAAAAAGACAAAGAAAGGCATAGCAAAGGGTTCAATTCAACACGAAGAACTATCCTAAATATATATGCACCCAATACAAGAGCAGATTCATGAAATAAGCTCTTAGGGACATACAAAGAGACGCAGACTCCCACACAATAATAGTGAGAGACTTTAACACCCCGTTGTCAATATTAGACAGATCATTGAGACAGAAAATTAACAAAGATATTCAGTACTTGAACTCATCTCTAGATCACTCAGCTCAAGTGGACCTGATAGACCTTTACAGAACTCTCCATCCTACAACAGAATACACATTCTATGCATTGCCACGTGGAACTTACTCTAAAATCGATCACATAATTGGAAGTAAAACACTCCTCACCAAATGCAAAAGAACTGAAATCATAACAAACAGTCTCTCAGATCACAGCATAATTAAATTAGAACTCAAGACAAAGAAACTCACTCAAAACCACACAGCTACATAGAAATTGAACAACCTGTTCCTGCATGACTCCTGGTTAAATAATGAAATTAAGGCAGAAAGCAAGAAGTTCTTTGAAACCAATGAGAACAAAGAGACAATGTATCAGAATCTCTGGACACAGTTAAAGCAGCTGTTAAGAGGGAAATTTAGAGCACTAAATGCCCATATCAAAAACCTAGAAAGCTCTCAAATTGAAATGCTAACATTAAAACTAAAAGAACTGGAGAACCAAAAGCAAACTCCAAAGCTGGCAAAAGACAAGAAACAATCAAGATCAGAGCAGAACTGAAGGAGATAGAGACAAGAAGAATGCTTCAAAAAATCAAGGAGTCCAGAATCTGTTTTTTTTTTTTTTTGCAAAAACTAATAATATAGATAGACTGCAGGTTAGCTAGACTAATAAAGAAGAAAAGAGAAAAGAATCAAATAGACAATAAAAACTGTTAAAGAGGATATCACCACTGACCTCACAGAAATAAAAACAGTAAAATAAAAACAATCATCAGAGAATACTATAAATACTTCTCTGCACATAACCTAGAAAATCTAGAAGAAGTGGCTAAATTCCTGGACACATACACTCTCCCAAGACTGAACCAGGAAGAAGCTGAATCTCTGAATAGACCAATAACAAATTCTGAAATTGAGGCAGTAATAAATAGTCTAAAAAAAAAAAAAAGTTCAGCACCAGAAGGATTTACAGCTGAATTCTACCAGAGGTACAAAGAGGACCTGGCACCATTTCTTTTGAAACGATTCCAAACAATTGAAAAGGAGGGACTCCTCTCTAATTCATTTTATGAGGCCAATATCATCCTGATACCAAAACCTGGCAGAGATACAACAAAAAAGAAAGCTTCAGGCCAATATCCCTGATGGACATTGATGCAAAAATTCTCAGTAAAATACTGGCAAACCAAATACAGCAGCACATCATAAAGCTTATCCACCCTGATCGAGTTGGCTGTATTTATTGCTGGGATGCAAGGCTGGTTCAACATAGGCAAATCAATGAATGTAATTCATCACATAAACAGATCTAAAGATAAAAACCACAGATAATAGATACAGAAAAGGCCTTTTATAAAATTTAACATCCCTTCATGTTAAGCACTCTCAACAAACTAGGTATTGATGGAACATATCTTAAAAAACAATAAGAGGCATTTATGACAAACTGACAACCAATATTATACTGAATGGGCAAAAGCTGGAAGCAGTTCTTGTGAAAACCAGCACAAGACAAGGATG
Organism: Rhinopithecus bieti; assembly: GCF_001698545.2. Classification (NCBI taxonomy): domain Eukaryota; kingdom Metazoa; phylum Chordata; class Mammalia; order Primates; family Cercopithecidae; genus Rhinopithecus; species Rhinopithecus bieti. The sequence goes on along the minus strand of NW_016829743.1, from coordinate 394,173 downwards.
CCCTCTCTCACCACTCCTATTCAGCATAGTATTAGAAGTTCTGACCAGGGCAATCAGGCAAGAGAAAGAAATAAAGTGTATTCAAATAGGAAGAGAGGAAGTCAAGTTATCTTTGTTTGCAGATGACATGATCCTATATCTAGAAAACCCCATCATCTCAACCCAAAAGCTTCTTAAGCTTACAAGCAACTTCAGCAAGGTCTCAGGAAACAAAATCAATGCAGAAGTTATAAGCATTCTTATACACCACACACAGGCAAGCAGAGAATCAAATCATGAATGAACTCCCATTCACAATTGTTACAAAGAGAATAAAATACTTAGGAATACAGCTAACAAAGGAAGTGAAGGACCTCTTCAAAAACAACTACAAACCACTGCTCAAGGAAACCAGACAGGACACAAACAAATAGAAAAATATTCTGTGCTAATGGATAGGAAGAATCAACATCATGAAAATGACCATACTGCCCAAAGTAATTAATAGATTCAGTACTATTCCCATTAAACTACCAATGACATTTTTCACAAAATTAGAAAAAACTATTTTAAAATTTATATGGAACCAAAAAAGGGCTCATATAGCCAAGACAATCCTAAGCAAAAAGAACAAAGCTGGAGGCATCATGCTACTGGACTTCAAACTATACTATAAGGCTGCAATAACCAAAACAGCATGGTACTGGTACAAAAACAGACACATAGACCAATGGAACAGAATAGAGAACCCATAAATAAGACTGCACATCTACCACTATCTGATCTTCAAAAAACCTGACAAAAACAACCAATGGGGAAAGGATTCCCTATTTAATAACTGGTGCTGAGAGAACTGGCTATCCATATGCAGAAAATTGAAACTGGACTCCTTCTTCACACTTTATACAAAAATTAACTCAAGATAGATTAAGGACAGGCCAGGTGCGGTGGCTCACACCTGTAATCCCAGCACTTTGGGAGGCTGAGGCGGGTGGATCACGAGGTCAGGAGATCGAGACCATGCTGGCTAACATGGTGAAACCTGGTCTCTACTAAAAATACAAAAAATTAGCTGGGCATGGTAGTGGGCGCTTATAGTCCCAGCTACTCAGAAGGCTGAGGCAGGAGAAAGGTGTGAACCTGGGAGGCAGAGCTTGAAGTGAGCCGAGATTACGCCACTGCACTGCAGCCTGGGTGACAAAGTGAAACTCCATCTCAAAAATAAATAAATAAATAAATACATTAAAGACTTAAATGTAAAACTCAAAACTATAAAAACCCTAGAATAAAATCTAGGCAATACCATTCAGGACATAGGCATGGGCAAAGATTTCATTATGAAATCACTGAAAGCAATTGCAACAAAAGGAAAAATTGACAAATGGGATCTAACTAAACTGAAGAGCTTCTGTATAGCAAAAGAAACTATTATCAGAGCCAATAGGCAACCTACAGAGTGGGAGAAATTTTTTGCAATCTATTCATCTGATAAAGGTCTAATATCCAGAATCTACCAGGAACTCAAACAAATTTACAAGAAAAAAATCAAACAACCCCATTAAAAAGTGAGCAAAGGACATTAACAGACATTAACAGAAGACATTCATGCAGCCAACAAACATGTGAAAAAAAGCTCAATATCACTGATCATTAGATAAATGCAAATGAAAACCACAATGAGATACCATCTCATGGCAGTCAGAATAGCGATTATGAAAAAGTCAAGAAACAACAGATGCTGGTGAGGTTGTGGAGAAACAGGAACACTTTGACACTGTTGGTGAGAATGTGAATTAGTTCAATCTTTGTGGAAGACAGTGTGGGAATCCTCAAAGATCTAGAACCAGAAATACCATTTGACCCAGCAATCCCACTTCTGGGTATATACCCAAAGGAATATAAATCACTCTGTTACAAAGATACATGCATGTATATGTGCATTGCAGCACTATTCACAATAGCAAAGACCTGGAATCAACCCAAATGCCCATCAATGACAGACCAGATAAAGAAAATGTGGAACATATACACCATGGAATACTGTGCAGCCATCAAAAGGAATGAGATCATGTCCTTTGTAGAGATGTGGATAAAGCTGGAAGCCATTATCCTCAGCAAACTCATGCTAGAACAGAAAACCAAACACTGGCTGTTCTCACTTGTAAGTGGGAGCTGGACAATGAGAACACATGGACACAGGAAGGGAAACAACATGCACTGGGGCCTCTTGGGAAGTGGGGTTGCAGGAGGGAGAGCATTAAGAAAAATAGATAATGCATGCTGGGCTTAATACCTAGGTGATGGGTTGATAGGTGCAGCAAACCACCAGGGCACAGGTTTACCTATGTAACAAACCTGCACATCCTGCACATGTACCCCAGAACTAAAAATAAAAATTAAAAGAAAAAAACATATTCATTAGTTCCTCCAACAAATATTTTCTGAATATCTGTAACTATGAATTTCATTAAACTTATTCTTCATGTGTTAAAAAAAAGAAGACATTTATGTGGCCAAGAAACATATGAAAAAAAGCTCAATGTCACTGGTCATTAGAGAAATGCACATCAAAACCACAATGAGATACCATCTCACACGGGTTAGGAATGGCAATTATTAAAAAGTCAAGAAAAAACAGATGCTGGTGAGGCTGTGGAGAAATAGAAACTCTTTTACACTGTTGGTGGGAATGTAAATTAGTTCAACTATTGTGGAAGACAATGTGGGGACTCCTCAAAGACCTAGAGGCAGAAAGACAGTTTGATCCAGCAATCCCATTACTGGGTATATACCCAAAAGAATATAAATCATTCTGTTATAAAGATATGTGTATGTACATGTTCATTGCACATGTATCCTCATTGCAGCACTATTTGCAATAGCAAAGACATGAAATCAACCCAAATGCCCATCAATGATAGAGTGGGTAAAGAAAATGTGGTATGTATACACCATGGAATACTGTGCAGCCATACAAAGGAATGAAATCATGTCCTTTGTAGGGACATGGATGAAGCCAGAACCCATTATTCTCAGCAAACTAATGCAGGAAAAGAAAGCCAAACACCACATGTTCTATAAGTGGGAGCTGAACAATGAGAACACATGGACCCAAGGAGGGGAATGACACACACTGGGGCCTGTCGGGGATGAGGCAGTGGGGAGAGAAAGCATCAGGAAAAACAGCTAATGTATGCAGGGCTTAATACCTAGGTGAGGTTGATAGGTGCAGCAAACCACCGGGGCACATGTTTACCTATGTAATAAACTTGCACATCCTGCACATGTATCCTGGAACTTAAAATAAAATGATAAAAAAGAAAAAACATAAAAATAGGTAAATTGTACTTCATCCAAATTAAAGACTTTTGTGCATCAAAGAACATTATTAAGAAAGTGAAAAGATAACCTACAGAATGGGAGAAAATATTTTCAGATCATATATAAAGGTCTGGTCTCAAGAATATATAAACAACTCTTATAATTCAATAGCAAAAAGACAAATCAATTAAAATGGGCAAAGGACTTGAATAGACATTTCTCCAAAGAGGATATACAAATGGCCAATAAACACTTGAAAAGATGCTCAAAATCATTTGTCATTGGGAAAATGCAAATCAAAACCACAATAATATACCACTTGACACCTATTAGAATGGTGATAACAATTTTTTTAAAAAGGAAAAAAACAAGTGTTGATGAGGATGTGGATAAATTATAACTCTTGTACACAGCTAGTGAAAATGTAAAATAGTACAGCCGTTGTGGAAAACAGTTTGCCAATTTCCCAAAATGTTAAGCATAGAATTATATGACCCAACAATTCCATTCCTAGGTATATACCCAGATAAATTAAAAACAGGTAGTTAAATACTTGTATACGTAATAGCACTATTCGCAAAAGCCTAAAGGCAAAAACAACCCAGATGTCCTCTGATAGATGAATGGATAAATGAAATGTAGTATATACAGAATATAAAATACTATTCAGCCAAAAAGGAATGAAGTACTGATACATGGTACAACATGGATGAACCTGGAAAACATGATGCTAAGTGAAAGAAGTCAGACACGAAAGGTCATATATTTTATGATTTCATTTATATGAAATTATCCAGAATAGGTAAACCCACAGAGACAGAAAGCAGATCAGTATTTTCCAGGGGCTAGGGGGAGGGGAGAATGGGAAATGACTGCTTAGTGGGTACAGGGTTTCCTTTTGGGGTGATGAAAATGTTTTAGAATAATAGAAGTTGTGGTTTCACAACATTGTGAATGTACAAAATGTCACTTTAAAATTATTACATTGTGTTATAAGAATTTCACCTTAATAAAAAATGTCTGAGTGTGAACAGAGAAACAACCAAAGCTGAATCTGGGTTTAAGGGACCAAAAACAGAGGCCTGAATGCCTGGAGGCCACATTGGAGATTGCAGATTCTGAGAGGTGGAAAAACACGTGTCTTTGAGGATAATGAAAAAATATAAAACAGCTCTCTACCTGTTAAGCACGACAAACATTTGAAGATATGGACGGTTGGTAAAAAGTAGATAACACTGCTCAGGGGGCCATCAGGTCACAATCTCTTCACAGAAGAGCATTGCACATTTTGACTCAACCTCAGAATCAGCCCTCATGTGTTTGTTTTACTTACATTTCCAACCACTGCTCTCTCCTGGACATCAGAATACCTATGTCTGCTTCCTGCAAACACACTCAAAGTTAGTTCCTATTTCTTCCTTCCTACAATCCCTGTGTGACTGAAGTCCAGTGGAATTTAGAGCCTTGTTGCTCAGTGTGGTCCATGGTTAGGCAGCATTGGTGTCACCTGGGAGCCTGTTAGAAATGCAGAATCTTATTCCCTATTCCAGAATCAGCATTTTAGTAAGATTCTCCCAAGTAATTTATATGCACACTTAAGTCTGACAATTTTCCATCTATAAAAATTGAAATGAAGAAACAAATGAGATTTATTTTCTCTAGGATGTCATGATGCTTGATTTTAGTTATAATTATTGTTTTGTTCTGTTAGTTTTGCCACCCAGGGCTTGAGTTAAAGGAAATGGGATTATTTCTCAATATGGCTTGTCTTTTCAGCTAAATTTTCTAAAAGGAGTCAGGATAGTGCCCAACCCACTTGAAAAAATGTAGGCTGGTGTGAGTCATTGTTTTTCATGGTTGTTTCCAAGATTGATTTCATTTGCCCCACACTTTTGCAACAGTGGTCTTCTTTCCCTTCCTAAATCACTCCAGGCTCTTTCCTGCATCAGAGCTTTTGTACACTTGATTCCCTCTGCCTTAAAAGCTTCTTCATTTGACTTTTCCTGTTTAACTTTTCACACCCTTTAAATATCAGATGAAACGTTACTTTTCCAGAAAGTCCTTTTTTCATCACTCCATCCAAAGCAGGTCCCAGTGTTTTTCTCTATCAAGGTTCCCTGCTTATTTATTTATTTGCTAGCCTCACATTTTCTAATTATGTATGCATTTGTATGAATATATGACTGTGTGTAAGCTAAGTAGTGCAGTGAAGTGGTTATAAACACAGACTCCAGAGCCAGGCTTCCTGATTTCCAATTCTAGCAGCCACTTCTCTCCTCCTGGGTCTCAGAACACCTGCATCTGCCTCCTGAAAACTCATTCAAATGTGTTTCTCTTTCTATACCCATTTCCCCTAAAAGTGTGGGGCAGTGAGCAAGTTACTTAAGTGTTCTGTGCCTTCTTTCCCCATCTGTGAAGTGGAGATTGGAGCACTGTATATTTCATAGGGTCATTATAAGAAGTATTCATGGAAATAGGGAGAAGAAGAGGAGTTTTAACATGAGGACATTCAGAATATTTTATTCTAGAAGTGGAATTAATTTTGCAGGGAGGTAAAATGAAGCAAAACTCAAGATTCTGCTCCCAGGTCAGTAAGTGGCTCTTGAATGAAAGAAAGAATTCTCTCTCTTTCTGCATTTTATATGTATTTCCCAAAGTTCTGTACTCATTCCAGTTTTCTCCTCAATGTAACATATCTCTATGCCATTGATTTTTTAAGTCTCTAGCCTCAGCCCTACCCCTAGTCCTAAGTTCCCAGGAACTTGCACATAACTTCCTCATGGATAGAACACTGACATCCTAAAATCAGTAGGTCCAAAATTGAACTCACCTTCCTCCTGTGGCTGCTGTCCACCTTCCAATTTTGTCACTTTCTTTGCCTATCCTGTTTGAAATTTCACTGCCCTCTTTACCATATTTCATCTCTTCCTTTCCTACTTGATTTATTTATGCCTTATCACTACCGAATACACTATTTTACTTGTTCATCTTTTTTTACAGTTTGTCTCCTGCTAAAATGTTAACTCTATGAGAGCAGGAATTTTTGCTTGCTTCACTCATGATGTATTCACGCAAATTAGAACAGTGCCAAGCATTCAGTAGGCGCTTGATGAATATTTATTCCTTTCCCCTCATTCCAATTGCCAATTAATCTACTTAACTCCATATTGATGGGATCTCTTGCTTCGGTCCCTTCTTTCTTTTATGCTGCTGCCACTCTCATTCAACTGTCGTTGTTTCTCAGAACTATTACAAGAGCTTGCCGCATGCTGGCTAATGAAATTTGGGCAAATTATTTAAGTGAACTTCACCTCAGTTCTTTATTTTAAAATGGAGATAATAATAGTATAAATTCATAGAATTCTCATGAGACTCATAACGTGTGTACAGCACCTGGCAGAATACTTGAAATACAATAAGTACTCAGTGAATGCTTCCTACTTTCATCCACTACCCTGGGCTAGCTCTGGGCTACGTTTCCGTTGTCTGCTGGCCTATCTCTGCCTGAATGCTACACTTTGTCTCCCTTGGACCATTTGTAGTTCCCCAAATATGATACGAATCTTCATCTTCTCCATATAATGGACAGGAGGGAACAAGAAGCCAGTTGGATCAGTTCATTCTTTTCTCACTGCCATGTTGCTGTGAGAAAAGCAATGCCATATTGCTGTGCTTTTCTCAATGCCATGCATTGCTGGACTAGCTAGTCCTTATTTGCACTAAAGGAGGGGGGAGATGGAAACCTTTTTTTTTTTTTTCCGCAACGAGCAAAAGGTGAGAGGATTATTTTAGTGTGTTCAGTTGGGCCCAGAAAATTTGGCTCAGCTGAAAATAGGTTTTAATATTTTAGATGAGGATAGTGAGGTTCAGGAAGGATAAGTAACCTCCCTGAGGTTCACAGTATGATAGTAGCTAAATCGGTATGAGGGCTCATTTTCTTGATCTTGGTACTCTTTATAACACAAGATGCTGGTCATAAACCACAAACAGTCTTATCTTGCAAAAACTTATTTCCTCTGCCCTAGCAAATAACTTTCTTAGATGCAGACACAGTTGAAATTGTTCACTGACAACCATCTCAGGCTTATCGCATCCAAAGTTGAGAGGAGGTAGTAGTATATCAGGTAACACTGTGAGTGTCCCCTTTCCAACCCCAATCCCTTGGCAGAGAACCAGACAGACAATTGTATACAGACAATTTAGGTTGAGCAAGCGCCACAAAACCAGGAAGTCACTCAGTGACTACACCGGTCTGGATTGACATTTACCTGGGCCAAAGCAGAAGACAAACAGGAGCGATTGGAACAGCCACAACATGCTTTCCGTGGTGAAGACTGGTTGGTGCTTGAGACCTTGAGGCAGTCAACGTTTTGCTTTTCTGTCATAAACTGAAAATACTTTTTACTGAGACTTCCCCTTCCTCTCAGAGGCGTGGTGAGAACTTTTTCTCCTAACTGAAAATCCTAATTTCTAACTGTGTTAATCTTTTGTTTACTTTTTTCTGAGCTAACTGCACAAATCTTTTTTTTGGGAAAAGAAGATAAAGCCCTTTATTGCATCTTTCATAAACTTATATGTAAAAGTCTGTAAGGAATTTCCTAAAATCTACTAGAACAAATAAGTCAGTTCAGCAAGGTGAAAAGATACAAAACCAACATATAAAATTCAATTGCAATTGTGTATACTCGCTGAGTAATCTGAAAATAAAATTAGAAAAACAATTCTACTCTAATTATATCAGAAAAAATACTTAAATATAAAGCTAACAAAAAGCCAGAAGAAAACTAAATTTTTAAAAATCTGATTTTTCTTTTCTTCTTCTTCTGTTTTTTTTT
>NW_016829743.1:383263-385906 GCF_001698545.2 Rhinopithecus bieti | reverse complement strand
TTTTGCTGTTTGGGGATGCTTTTATTTATTTATTTTTTATTACTATACTTTAAGTTCTGAGATACATGTGCAGAACGTGCAGGTTTATTACATAGGTATACACGTGCTGTGATGGCTTGCTGTACCCATTAACCCATCATCTACATTAGATATTTCTCCTGATGCTATCTCTCCTCTTGCCCCCCACTCCCTGACATACTCCAGTGTGTGATGTTCCCCTACCTGTGTCCATGTGTTCTCATTGTTCAACTCCCACTTATCAGTGAGAACATGTGGTGTTTGGTTTTCTCTTCTTGTGTTAGTTTGCTGAGAATGATGGTTTCCAGCTTCATCCACGTCCCTACAAAGGACATGAACTCATCCTTTTTTATGGCTGCATAGTATTCCATGGTGTATATGTGCCACATTTTCTTTATCCGGTCTATCATTGATGAGCATTTTGTTTGGTTCCAAGTCTTTGCTATTGTGAACAGTGCTGCAATAAACATACGTGTGCATGTCTCTTTATAGCAGCATGATTTATAATCCCTTGGGTACATTCCCAGTAATAGGATTGCTGGGTCAAATGGTATTTCTGGTTCTACATCCTTGAGGAATCACCATACATTCTTCCACAATGGTTGAACTAATTTATACTCCCACCAACAGTGTAAAAATGTTCCTATTTCTCTACATTCTCTCCAGCATCTATTGTTTCCTGATTTTTAAATGATTGCCATTCTAACTGGTGTGGGATGGTATCTCATAGTAGTTTTGATTTGCATTTCTCTAATGACCAGTGATGATGAGCTTTTTTCATATGTTTCTCGGCCCCATCAATGTCTTCTTTTGAGAAGTGTCTTAATATCCTTTGCCCACTTTTTGATGGGGTTGTTTTTCTCTTGTAAATTTGTTTAAGTTCTTTTTGGATCCTGGATATTAGCCCTTTGTCAAATGGATAGATTGCAAAAATTTTCTCCTATTCTGTAGGTTCCCTGTTCACTCTGATGGTAGTTTCTTTTGCTGTGCAGAAACTCTTTAGTTTAATTAGGTCCCATTTGTCAATTTTGGCTTTTGTTGCCATTGCTTTTGGTGTTTTGGTGTTGAAGTCTTTGCCCATAACTATGTCCTGAATGGTATTGCCTAGGTTTTCTTCTAGGGTTTTTGTGGTTTTAGGTCTTCCGTTAAAGTCTTTAATCCATCTTGAGTTAATTTTAGTATAAGGTGTAAAAAAGGGATCCAGTTCTGCATATTGCTAGCCAGTTTCCCCAACACCATTTATTAAATAGGGAATCCTTTCCCCATTGCTTGTTTTTGCTAGGTTTGTCAAAGATCAGATGGTTGTAAATGTGTGGTGTTATTTCTGAGGCCTCTGTCCTGTTCCATTGGTTTATATATCTGTTTTGGTACCAGTACCATTCTGTTTTGGTTACTGTAGCCTTGTAGTATAGTTTGAAGTCAAGTAATGTGCTGCCTCCAGCTTTGTTCTTTTTGCTTACAATTGTCTTGGCTACATGGGCTTGTTTTGGTTCTATATGAAATTTAAAGTAGTTTTTCTCTAATTCTGTGAAGAAAGTCCAAGTGGTTTAATGGGAATAGCATTGAATCTATAAATTACTTTGGGCAGTATGACCATTTTCATGATGTTGATTCTTCCTATCTACGAGCATGGAATGTTTTTGCCATTTGTTTGTGTCCTCTCTTGTTTCCTTGAGCAGTGGTTTGTACTTCTTGAAGAGGTCCTTCACATTCCTTGTAAGTTGTATTTCTAGGTATTATGTTCTCTTTGTAGCAATTGTGAATGGGAGTTCACTTATGATTTGGCTCTCTGTCTATTTTTGGTGTATAGGAATGCTTGTCATTTTTGCACATTGATTTTGTATCCTGAGACTTTGCTGAAGTTGCTTATCAGCTTAAGGAGATTTTGGACTGAGACAATGGGGTTTTCTCAATACGCAATCATGTCATTTGCAAACAGAGACAATTTGACTTCCTCTCTTCTTATTTGAATGTGTTTTATTTCTTTCTCTTGCCTGATTGCCCTGGTCAGAACTTCCAATACTATGTTGAATAGGAGTGGTGAGAGAGGGCATCCTTGTCTTGTGCCGGTTTTCAAAGGGAGTGCTTCCAGCTTTTGCCCATTCAGTATGATAATGGCTATGGGTTTGTCATAAATAGCTCTTATTATTTTGAGATACGTTCCATCAATACCTAGTTTATTGAGAGTTTTTAACATGAAGAGATGTTGAATTTTGTCAAAGGCCTTTTCTGCATCTATTGAGATAATTATGTGTTTTTTATCATGGGTTCTGTTTATGTGATGGATTACATTTATTGATTTGTGTATGTTGAATCAGCCTTGCATACCAGGGATGAAGCCAACTTGATTGTGGTGGATAAGATTTTTGATATGCTGCTGGATTCAGTTTACCAGTATTTTATTGAGGATTTTTGCATTGATGTTCATCAGGGAAATTGTCCTAAAGTTTTCTTTTTTGTTGTGTCTCTGCCATGTTTTGGTATCAGGATGATGCTGGCCTCATAAAATGAGTGGAGAGGAATCCCTCTTTTTCTATTGTTTGAAGTAGTTCCAGAAGGAATGCCACCAGCTCCTCTTTGTACCTTTGGTAGAATTTGGCTATGAATCCGCCTGGTTCTGGGCTT
>NW_016829743.1:379858-382010 GCF_001698545.2 Rhinopithecus bieti | reverse complement strand
TTTTTTTTTTTTTTTTTGCTTTCCATTTGCTTGGTAAATATTCCTCCATCCCTTTATTTAGAGCCTATGTGTCTCTTTGCCTGTGAGATGGGTCTCCTGGATACAGCACACCGATGGGTCTTGACTCTATCCAATTTGCTAGCCTGTGTCTTCTGATTGGGGCATTTAGCCCGTTTATGTTTAAGGTTAATATTGTTATGTGTGAATTTTATCCTGTCATTATGATGCTAGCTGGTTATTTTACCTGTTAGTTGATGCGGTTTCTTCATAGTGTTGATGGTCTTTATAATTTGGTATGTTTTTGCAGTGGGTGGTACTGGTTGTTTCTTTCCATGTTTAGTGGTTCCTACAGGAACTCTTGTAAGACAGGCCTGATGGTGACAAAATCTCTCAGCATTTGCTTGTCTGTAAAGGATTTTATTTCTCCTTCGCTTATGAAGCTTAGTTTGGCTGGATATGAAATTCTGGGTTGTACATTCTTTTCTTTAAGAATGTTGAATATTGGCCCCTACTATTCTCGTTTGTAAGGTTTCTGCTGAGAGATCTGCCCTTAGTCTGATGGGCTTCCCTTTGTGGGTAACCCGACCTTTCTCTTTGGCTACTTTTAACATTTTTTCCTTCATTTCAACCATGGTGAATCTGAAGATTATGTGTCTTGGGGTTGCTCTTCTCCAGGAGTATTGATAGGTCACAAAGTGCTAGCAGCCCTCACTCTCAGCGCCTCCTCAGCCTCAGCGTCCACTCTGGTGGCGCTTGAGGTGCCCTTCAGCCTGTTATGGCACCGGCACCGTGGGAGACCCTCTCTGGGCTGGCTAAGGCCAGAGCTCCCTCCCTCTGCTTGCCCAGAGGTGTGGAGGGAGAGGCGGGGGCAGGAACCGGGGCTCCCCACTGCGCTCAGGACCGGTGTGAGTTCTGGGGGCGGGTGCGGGTGCAGACTCCACACAGGGAGCCGCCGGCTGGCATTGCCGGCCCAGGGCAGTGAGTGGCTTAGCACCCGGGCCAGCAGCTGTGGCAGTTGTGCTGGGTTTCCCAGCAGTGCTGGCCTGCCAGCACTGCACTCAAATTCTCCCCAGGTTTGGCTGCCTCCAGGTGGGGCAGGGCTTGGGACCTCCAGCTCCGGACCTGCAGCCTGCCTGTCTGAGCTACTTCCCCTGCGGTGGGCTCCAGCACAGCCTGAACCTCCCCGACAGGTGCTGCCCCCTGCTCCGTGGCGCCCAGTCCCATCACAGCCCAAGGGCTGAAGAGTGCAGGTGCCACTGGGGACTGGCGGGCAGCTCTGCCTGCAGCCCTGGTGCAGGATCCACTGGGTGAAGCCAGCTGGGTTCCTCAACTGGATGGGGACTTGGAGAACTTTTATATCTAGCCAGAGGATCCTATGTGCACCAATCAGCACTCTGTGTCTAGCTCAGGTTTTATGAATACACCAATTGGTACTCTGTATCTAGCTAACCTAGTGGAGACTTGGAAGACTAGCACTCTGTGACTCTGTGTCTAGCTCAAGGATTGTAAATGCACCAATCAGCACTCTGTGTCTAGCTCAAGGTTTGTAAATACACCAATTGGTACTCTGTATCTAACTAACCTAGTGGAGACTTGGAGGACTAGCACTCTGATTGTGTCTAGCTCAAGGATTGTAAATGCACCAATCAGCACTCTGTGTCTAGCTCAAGGTTTGTAAATACACCAATCAGTACTCTGTGTCTAGCTCAAGGTTTGTAAACACACCCAATTGGTACTCTGTATCTAGCTAACTCTGTATCTAGCTAACTCACACTTCGTGACTCTGTGTCTACCTCAAGGATTGTAAACGTACCAATCAGCACTCTGTCAAAAACGGACCAATCAGTTGTCTGTAAAGTGGACCAATCAGATCTCTGTAAAATGGCCCAATCAGCAGGATTTGGGTGGGGCCAGATAAGGGAATAAAAGCAGGCTGCCCAGCCAGCCAGCCAGCCGCAACCTGCTGGGGTCCCCTTCCACACTGTGGAAGCTTTGTTCTTTTGCTCTTTGCAATAAAGCTTGCTGCTGCTCACTCTTTGGGTCCATGCTGCCTTTATGAGCTGTAACGCTCACCACAACGGTCTGCAGCTTCACTCCTGAAGCCAATGAGACCATGAACCCACCGGGAAGAACGAGTAACTCCAGATGCGCT
>NW_016829743.1:313390-379659 GCF_001698545.2 Rhinopithecus bieti | reverse complement strand
AAAAAAAAAAAAAAAAAAAAAAAAAAAAAAAAAAAAAAAAAAAGAACTGTAACAGTCACTGCAAGGGTCCGCGGCTTCATTCTTGAAGTCAGTGAGACCAAGAACCCACCAAATCCGGAAACAGTATCTTTGTGGAGTTCTCTGTATTTCCTGAATTTGAATGTTGGCCTATCTTGCTAGGTTGGGAAGTTGTCTTGGATAATATCCTAAAGTGTGTTTCCAACTTGGTTTCATTCTCCCTGTCACTTTCAGGTACACCCATAAACGTAGGTTTGGTCTTTTCTGATAGTCTCATATTTCTTGGAGGCTTTGTTCATTTCTTTTCATTCTTTTTTCTCTAATCTTGTCTTCATGCTTTATTTCATTAAGTTGATCTTCAATCACTGATATCCTTTCTTTTGCTTGATGAATTCAGCTATTGATACTTGTGTATGTTGCACGAAGTTCTTGTGCTGTGTTTTTCAGCTCCATCAAGTCATTTATGTTCTTCTCTAAACTAGTTATTCTAGTTAGCAATTCCTCTAACCTTTTTTCAAGCTTCTTAGCTTCCTTGCATTGGATTAGAACATGCTCCTTTTGTTAGGCAGGGATCTAGACCCGACATGGCGGTGCCACCCGGCGTAGCAGGCCCTTTGTTCGAGATTTTCCTTCCTCTTTGAACACACCTGCAGACTTGCATACGTCAGAGGTTCCGGCTGGGCAACCACACTCCCCCATGACCTGCAGCTCACCTACATTCCACAAGTTCGTAAACAGCAGTTTCAGTTAACAGTTTCCAAAGACCCCTTCCTCATGACCCTTACTCGACTCCTGCCCTAGTATTTTCAAGACCCCCCAGGTCCTGTTTGTACAACCAGCTTCCCTACCTCTTGGGCTATAAAAAAGCCCCACCCTCCTCCCTCAGCACGACTACCTCGGCCCACACCTTTGGACTGAGGAACCTCGCCCGCGAGTCCTAATAAAGGCTATTCTCACTGCCATTTGCCTTGTGTCTTCATTCCCAGTTTGGCTCCAGTCTCAGTTTACCTTTACGTTTGGTGACAAAACCGGGGAGGAGACCCCTCCCCCGGACCCCTGCCGGGTCAGGCAGGCTCTCCTCTCCCTGAGCCAGGACCTCCTTTCCAAGCCGGGAGCTGTTTCACCAAATCCAAGAGTCAATTCGATCACTGCTGGGTAAGTTTTCCCCCGTCCTGTAGGCCCCCCGGGAAGTCCCTGTCCGAAACGCATGGCCACGTCAGGGACTCCCTCCAGTCAACTGTGACCTTGGCACCGGGGACTAGGAGACGTCCAACCTCCCCAGAAGCCACCATACCCCACACTCTGCGTGGCAGTAGGAGGACACTCCCATTGCCTCTGGACTGCCCATCTTAGGACTATGGGAACTACCCAGTCCAAACCAGACCGAAAATCCCCTCTGGGGTGCCTCTTGGCGAATCTCCAGACTTTAAGTCTCAGCCAAGACATAAAACAAAAGCGGCTCATTTTCTTCTGCACAGTAGCATGGCTGCAGTATAAATTGGATAATCACTCTCAGTGGCCTGCAGAAGGCACTCTAGACTTTAACATCCTCACGGATCTGACCAACTTCTGCAAGAGACTAGGCAAATGGCTCGAGATGCCCTGTGTTCAAGCCTTTTGGGACTTGAGTTCTCGCCCAGATCTCTGCGCCCAATGCTTGTTAGCTCAGGTCCTACTCGCAAAGTCTCTTCCCTCGAGCAAGGAGAGGGATGATTCCTCCTCTTTTTCTAAGCCTCCTGACACCCTATATCGGCCACCCCTCCAGTCTCCCACCCAACCTCCTCCTTATCCTGACCCACCATTATCCCTGTCCTTATCAACGCCTCCCCTCCCTTCCACCCCTCATATGCCCTTACCAAACCCGACAGATTCTGTCTCCCCTACCTCCACCTGCTCCCCTTCCTCACCTGTCTCAGCCCATACTCGGTCCAGGACTGACCTCTTGTGTCCCTTGTGAGAGGTGGCAGGCGCCGAAGGAGTAGTCCGGGTCCATGTGCCGTTTGCATTGGCAGACTTGTCTAAGGTTGAGGAGCTTGCAGGCTCCTTTTCGGCCAATCCTACTCATTATATCAAAGAGTTCAGGTATCTATGCCAGGCATATGATCTCACCTGGCATGACCTCCATGTCGTTATGAACTCAACCCTGTCTCCTGAGGAGCAGGAGCGTATCCTAGTGGCAGCCAGGCAGCACACTAACCAGGTTCATTTAACTGACCCCGCCATGCCAGTCAGCACCGAGGCAGCGCCCTCGGCTGAGCCCGACTGGGACTACCAGGTAGGGCAGGCAGGTCGCCGCCGCCGAGACATGATGGTTCAGTGCTTTCTTGCCGGCATGCAGGCAACCTCTAACAAATCAGTCAGCTTTAACAAACTAAAAGAGGTAGTCCAAGGCGCAGATGAAAATCCGGCCATTTTTCTTAACCAGCTGACTGAGGCACTTATTCAGTACACCCGCTTTGACCCTGCCTCCCCCGCAGGAAGAACCGTCTTGGCCTCATATTTCATTTCTCAGTTGGCCCCTGATATCCAAAAAAAAAAAATTTAAAAAGGCAGGGGAAGGCCCTCAAACTCCCATCCAGGATTTAGTCAAACTGGCCTTCAAGGTCTACAACTCCAGCGAGGAAGCAGCTGAGGCCCAATGACAGGCCAGGCTAAAACAGAAGGTGCAACTCCAAACCCAGGCCTTGGTAGCAGCCCTGAGGCTGGCTGGCTCCAGGAGCTCCCAGAAAAGGGGTACTACCCTAGCACCACCTGGTGCCTGCTTCAAGTGCGGCAACGATGGCCACTGGGCCAGGCAGTGCGCTAACCCAAAGGAGCCAACTTGCCCCTGTCAGAACTGTCAGCAGATAGTCCACTAGAAGTCAGACTGCCCCGACCTAAGGATGGTCGCCATGCCTCCACGTGACGACCCTCCTCCAAGTATTGGAGGCGCCTTCCAGCTCCTCAACACCGATGAAGATTGAAGAGGCCCAGACTCGGGGACCCCTCTCACTCTCACCGAGCCCAGGGTTATGCTCCAGGTAGCAGGTAAGTCCATATCCTTCCTTATGGACACAGGGGCTACCTAGTCTGTTT
This sequence comes from Rhinopithecus bieti, assembly GCF_001698545.2. Classification (NCBI taxonomy): domain Eukaryota; kingdom Metazoa; phylum Chordata; class Mammalia; order Primates; family Cercopithecidae; genus Rhinopithecus; species Rhinopithecus bieti. Next base: position 376,566 of record NW_016829743.1, on the reverse strand, counting down.
TGCCTTCCTTCAGTGGCCCCAGCCACCCCTCCACTGTCACAGTCATGGGAATTGACGGCACTCCCTCCACCTACCGCCAGACTCCTCCTCTGTCTTGCTGCCTGGATGGCTCCCTCTTCTCGCACTCATTTCTTATCATTCCTTCATGCCCAGTCTCCTTGTTAGGACGAGATCTCCTCTCCAAGCTAGGGGCCTCAGTTCACTTCTGACCCAACCCCTCCCCACACCTCGCGTTCCTCTTCCCCCGTCTCTCACCTGGCAAACCCCGCCTGGCTGACCCCCCACTCCCGTTTGCAGTCCCCATTAACCCTAAGGTGTGGGACACCTCCACCCTGATCGTTGCCCAGCACCACACTCCGGTCTGCATCTGGCTAAAAGACCCTTCCAAGTTCCCCTCTAGACCCCAGTTCCCTATCTCCCTTGAACACCGACAAGGACTTAAACCCATCATTACACGCCTGCTCTGGCAGCACATTCTAGTTCCCGCCAACTCACCATGTAATACTCCTATCCTGCCTGTACGGAAAAGCTCTGGGGCCTATTGTCTTGTACAGGACCTACACCTCATCAATGAGGCAGTAGTCCCTACCTTTCCAGTTGCTCCTAATCCATATGCACTCCTCTCACGTGTTCCCCCTGATACCACTCATTTCACTGTCCTTGACCTGAAGGATGCCTTCTTTACCATCCCTCTACACCCAGACTGCCACTTTCTGTTTGCCTTCACATGGGAGGACCCAGACACTCATGTTTCTTCCCAGCTGACCTGGACTGTCTTGCCTCAAGGGTTCCGAGATAGCCCCCATTTTTTCAGACAGGCACTGGCACGGGACATCCTCCTCTGCCCCCTAACCCATAGCACCCTTCTACAATACATAGATGATCTATTACTATGTAGTCCTTCCTGGGAGTGCTCCCTTGCAGACGCTGCTACACTTTTAAATTTTTTAGGCAACGAAGGTTATCGGGTTACCCCGGCTAAGGCTCAACTTTGCACCCCTACTGTCACCTACCTAGGTATACTCTTCACACCCACTACGAAAAGCCTCACGGCAGATAGAATGAGCCTCATCAAAACTCTCCAGCCTCCTCAGGATGCAGAAGAGATCTTGTCCTACCTAGGACTGGTAGGGTATTTCAGGTATTGGATTTCCAACTTCGGGGTCTTAGCCAAGCCCCTCTACCAGGCTGCCAAGGAGACACCCACTGGACCGCTGTCTGACCCCTCCTTGGTTGCCAACTCTTTCAAGAAGCTTCAGGACTGTCTTCTTTCTGCCCCTGCTCTCTGTCTCCCCAACCCCCTTTGGCCCTTTCATCTATTCACCGAGGAGCGCTAGAAGGTAGCCACTGGCCTCTTAGCCCAGCCGGTTGGATCCACATACCAGGCTGTGGCCATCTCTCCAAGCAGTTAGATCCCACAGTCCAGGGCTGGCAACCTTGTCTGTGAGCCCTGGTGGCTGCCACAGAACTTACCCACGAGGCCCTCAAGCTTGTCCTAGGGCATCCTCTCACAGTCTACTCTTCTCACTGACTGTCAGATCTCATCACACACAAGTGTCTCAGCCATCTCACCTCGTCCTGGCTTCAACAGTTCCACCTGCTATTCATTGAAAACCCTCACATCACTCACACCACCTCATCCCCTCTAAATCCTGCTACCCTCTTGCCCACTCTAGGATACGATTCTGCCCCTGCACATTCCTGCCCAGAAGTTCTCACCACCCTGCCACCTGCCTGCCTCGATATTTCCGAATGGCCGTTAGAATACCCAGACCGTACCCTGTTCGTAGACGGGAGTTCTGTCTTAACCCCCAGTGGATGCCGACAGGCAGCATACGCTGTTGTAACAGCAACCCAAATGGTTGAAACCAGGCCCTTGCCTCTAGGCACCACCTCCCAGAAGGCTGAACTCACTGTCCTTACTCGTGCCTTACTTCTCTCCAAAGGGCAGAGGGTTAATATCTATACAGACTCTAAATATGCTTACCTTATTGCACATACTCACTCTATTCTCTGGCAAGAGAGCAGGTTTCTTACCACCAAAGGGATGCCAGTAGTCAATGAACCACATATAAAGAGGTTGCTTGATGCTGTCCAGGCCCCCAAAGAGGTAGCCATCATCCACTGCAAAAGACACCAGCATTGTAAGGACCCTGTGTCACAAGGTAACAGCCTAGCTGACTCCACCACATGGGCCACTGCCTTCACTTCCTCCCCTCCCCGAGCACCTTTGCTCTTTCTTTCCCCAACATATTCCCCCGACTACTCTTCCCAGGAACTTCAAACCCTGATGGCCCACCCCAGTGTTACCCGAAACAAGGATGGGTAGATGTTCATTGACAGCCGAATAGCGCTCCCTCAGACTCAGGCAGTACATATACTGACCGACATACACCGCTCTCTCCACATAGTACCCAAGGCTATGTATAACTTCCTAGAACCCATCTTTCACCTTCCCTCACTGCAGGCCCAAATTAAAAAAGTACATCAGCAATGTGCCACCTGTTTGGCCACTAACCCCCAAGGTAGGCTCAGACATCCAGGGCCTACTCATCAGCTAAGAAGCCACCAGCCAGGAGAAGATTGGCAACTTGATTTTACCCACATGCCCTGACATAAAAAATTTCGCTACCTGCTGACCTTAGTTGACACCTTCTCAGGATGGATTGAGGCTTTCCCCACCACTCGAGAGACTGCAGAAGTTGGCGGCAACTATTCTCCTAGAGCACATCGTTCCCAGGTTCGGTCTCCCCCGAACCATCCAATCAGACAATGGTCCGGCTTTCATTTCCAAACTCACCCAGCAGGTGGCAGCCGCACTCCAGATTACCTTGAAGCTCCACATTCCCTAACATCCGCAGTCATCTGGTAAGGTAGAATGCACAAATGGTCTCCTTAAACTGCATCTAACCAACCTCCTCACTCTAGAAAAAGTCCAAGAAGGACTCCACAAAAAAACATCAGGATTAGAGTCCCCACTCGGGTGGTGACAGTCGTCCATGGCCGGCTGGATCCTACCCTTCCTAAGCCCCTTATTAATCATTGACTTCTTACTACTCATAGCTCCCTGTATCCTCCACTTCATCCAGGACTGCATGAAAGAAGTCTCCTGGGTCACTTTCAATCAGATGCTGCTTCACCCCTATACTCGAGTTCTGACCTCCGAAGAACCCCACAACGACCCATACCAGCAGGAAGCAGCCAGATGAACACGTTGCCCCTTTCTTCTTATTAGAAAGAGGTCAGAATGTTAGGCAGGGATCTATACCCGACATGGCGGTGCCACCTGGCGTAGCAGGCCCTTTGTTCGAGACTTCCCTTCCTCTTTGAACACACCCGCAGACTTGCATATGTCAGAGGTTCCGCCTGGGCAACCACACTCCCCCATGACCTACAGCTCACCTACATTCCACAAGTTCGTAAACAGCAGTTTCGGCTAACAGTTTCCAAAGACCCCTTCCTCATGACCCTTACTCGACTCCTGCCCTAGTAGTTTCAAGACCCCCAGGCCGTTTGTACAACCAGCTTCCCTACCTCTTGGGCTATAAAAAAGCCCCTACCCTCCTCCCTCAGCGCGACTACCTCGGCCTGCACCTTTGGACCAAGGGACCTCGCCCGCGAGTCCTAATAAAGGCTATTCTCACTGCCATTTGCCTTGTGTCTTCATTCCTGGTTCGGCTCCAGTCTCAGTTTACCTTTACACCTTTAGCTCAGAGGAGTTTGTTATTTGCCAATTCATCATACTCATTCTCCTTCCAGTTTTATTCCCTTGCTGATGAGGAGTTGTGTTCCGCTGGAGGAGAGGAGGCATTCTGGTTTTTGGAATTTTCAGCCTTTTGCACTGTTTTCCCCATCTTCATGGATTTATCTACCTTGGTCCTTGATGTTGGCGAGCTTCAGATGGAGTTTCTGTGTTGACATCCTTTTGGTTAATGTTGATGCTCTTCCTTTCTGTTTGTTAGTTTTCCTTCTAACAGTCAGGCCCCTCTGCTGCAGGTCTGCTGGAGTTTGCTGGAGGTCCATTCCAGACCCTGTTTGCCTGTATCATTAGTGGAGGCTGCAGAACAGCAAAGATTTCTGCCTGTTCCTTCCTCTGGAAGCTTCATCCCAGAGGGGCACCTGCCAAATACCAGCTGGAGCTGTCCTGTATGAGGTGTCTGTCAACCCCTGCTGGGAGGTGTCTCCCAGTCAGGAGGCATAGGAGTCAGGAACCCACTCGAGGAGGCAGCCTGTCCCTTAGCAGTGCTTGAGTGCTGTGCTGGGAGAACCACTGCTCCCTTCAGATTCAGCAGGCAGGAACGTTTAAGTCTGATGAATCTAAGCCCACAGCCGCCCCTTCCCCCAGGTGCTCTGCCCCAGGGGGATGGGAGTTTGCTCTATAAACCCCTGACTGAGGCTGCTGCCTTTCCTTTAGGGATGCCCTTCCTAAAGAGGAGGAATTTAGAGAGGCAATCTGGCCCACAGCGGCTTTGCCGAGATACCCTGAGGTCTGCCCAGTTCAAACTTCCTGGCAGCCTTGTTTACGCTGTGAAGGGAAAACCGCCTATTCAAGCCTCACTAATGGTGGATGCCCCTGCCCCCACCAAGCTCGAGCTTTCCAGGTCGGTTTCAGACTGCTGTGCTGGCAGCGAGAATTTCAAGACAGTGGATCTTAGCTTGCTGAGCTCCGTGGGGGTGAGATCTGCTGAGCTAGAATGCTTGGCTTCCTGGCTTCAGCCCACTTTTCAGGGGAATGAATGGTTCTGTCTCACTGGTGTTCCAGGTGCCACTGGGGTATGGGAAAAAAACAAAACAAAACAAAAACCTCCTGCAGACAGCTTGGTGTCTGCCCAAATGGCTGCCCGGTTTTGTGCTTGGAACCCAGGGCCCTGGTGGTGTAGGCACCTGAGGGAGTCTCCCGGTCTGCAGATTGTGAAGACTGTGGGAAAACTATAGCGTCTGGACTGGAGTACACCATTCTTCACGGGACAGTCCCTTCCAGCTTCCCTTGGCTAGGGGAGAGATCCTCAAGCCCTTGCTTCCCAGGTGAGCTGGGTGCCTCAGTTGGAAATGCAGAAATCACCCAACTTCTGAGTTGATCTCATTGGGAGCTGCAGACTGGAGATGTTCCTATTTGGTCATCTTGCCCAGAAGTCAACTGCACAAATCTTAATTGTACAATATGAATTGGAAATTTCACTTTCCATCTATATACTTTTTCCATTTGGAGGGAATTATTTTATTGTGGTAAAATAACCTAAATTATATATTGTGATTATGTAACCTAAAATTTATCATTTTAACCATTTTAAGTGTACAATTTAGTGGCATTAATGCACAATGTTGGGCAATCATCAACACGATTTCCAAAGCCTTTTCATTACCCCAAACAGAAACAGTGACCATTAAGCAACGGCTCCCCATTCCCTTTCCCTGCAGTCCCGAGTAAATCTACTTATTGTTTCTATTAATTTGCAGGCATCTTATATAAGTGGAATCATACGATATTTGTCCTTTCGTGTCTGGCTCATTTCACTTAGCATAATGTATTCAAGGTTTATCCATGTTGTAGCATGTATCAGAATTGTACCCTTTTTTATGACTAAATAATATTCCATTGTATGTATGTACCACATTTGTTTATCTATTCATCTATTGATGGATACTTGGGTTGTTTCTATCTTTTGTCTATTGTGAATAATGCTGCTATGAACATTGGTGTACAGGTATCTGTTTGAATTCCTGCTCTCTGTTTCTTTGGATTCACCTAGGAGTGAAATTGTTGGATCATGTGGTAATTCTATGTTTACCTTTTGAGGAACTGCCAAACTGTTTCTCATAATGGCTTCATCATTTTACATTCTCACCTGGAATTGGAAAAAGGGTTCTAATTTTTCCATATCCTTGCCAATATTTTTTATTTTTCATTTTTTTGATAATGATTATCCTAATGAATGTGAAGTGGTATCTCATTATGGTTTTGACTTGTATTTCCTTAATTACTAATAATGTTGAATATCTTTTCATGTGCTTTTTGGCCTTGTTGTCCATTTGTATATCTTCTTTGGAATAATGTCTATGTATGTCCCTTGCCCAATTTTAAATTGGATTATTATTATTTTTTTGAGTTGTAGTGTTCTTTATGTATTCTAGATATTAATTCCTCATCAGATATTTGATTTGTTAATATTCTCTCCAATTCTGTGTGTTGTCTTTTCACTCTCTTCACAGAATCTTTTGATATAGTATAATTTTTTATTTTGGTGAAGTCTAATTTTTTTTTTTTTTTTTTTTTTTTGAGATGGAGTTTTGCTTTTGTTGCCCAGGCTAGAGTGCAATGGTGTGATCTTGGCTTATGGCAACCTCCGCCTCCTGGATTCAAGCAATTCTCCTGCCTCAGCCTCCCAAGTAGCTGAGATTACAGGCATGCGCCATCATGCCCGGCTAATTTTGTATTTTTAGTAGAGATGAGGTTTCTCACGTTGGTCAGGCTGGTCTTGAACTCTCAACTTCAGGTGATCCATCTGCCTTGGCCTCCCAAAGTGCTTGCATCACAGGTGTGAGCTATATATATTACAGATATAGAAAGAAATATCTAGATTTCTTTTGGTGCCTGTGCCTTTCGTGTCATATTTAGGAAATCATTGCCAAATGCAATGTCATTAAGATTTTGTATATGTTTTCTTCTAAGGTTTTTATAGTTTTAGCTCTTACAGCTAAGTCTTTGTTACATTTTCGGTTAATTTTTATGTATAGCATGTGGTAGGGGTCCAACGTCATTCTTTTGCATGTAGATGTCCAGTTGTCCCAGAACCAATTGTTGCAATGACTGGCCTTTCCCTCATTGAGTGCTTTTAGAATCTTTGCCAAAGATCATTTGACTACATATTAAAGGGTTTACTTCTGGGCTCTTGAGTCTATTTCATTGGTCTGTATTTGATTACTGTACCTTTGTAGTAAATTTTGAAATCAGGAAGTATGAATCCTCTAACTTTCCTCTTTTTTGAGACTATTTTGGCTATTTGGTGTCCCTTCAGATTCAATATGAATTTTAGTATGAGTTTTTCTATTTCTGCAAAAAAATCTTCAGGATGTGATAGGAATTGCATTGAATCTGTAGATTGTATTGCCATCTTAATAATATTAAATCCATGAACACAGGATGTCTTTCCATTTATGTTTGTCTTCTATAATTTCTTTCAGCAACGCCTTACAGCTTTCAGTGTACAAGTATTCCCCTCCTTGGTTAAGTTTCTTCCTAAGTATTTTATTCTTTTTGATGTTATTGTAAATTAAATTGTTTTTCTTATTTTTGGATTGTTTATTATGAGTTTAGAGAAATGGAACTGATTTTTACATGTTGATTTTGTATCCTGCAATTTTGCTGAACTTTTAATTAGCCCTAAGAGTTTGTGTGTGTGTGCTTGTGGTGTGGATTTTATACATATGAGATTATATTATCTTTAGGATTTTATACATATGAGATTACATTATCAGTGAACAGAAATCATTTTGCTTCTTCCTTTCTAATTAAGATGTCTTTTATTTCTTGTTCTTGTCTAATTTTTCTAGCTAGAGCTTCTAATGCTACACTGAACACAGTGGTAAAAGTGAGCATCTTGTCTTGTTCCTAATCTTAGGAGAAAAACTTACAGCCTTTCACCATTGTATATGATGTTAACTGTGGATTTTTAATATATGGCCTTTATTATTTTAAGAAAGTTCTCTTGTATTTCTAGTTTGTTGGATAGTTTTTATCATGAAAAGATGTTGAACTTTGTCAAATGGCTTTTCTGTGTCAATTAAAATGACCAGTTTTTTTCTTTCATTCTGTTAATGCAGTATATTACATTGATTGATTTTTGTATGTTGAACTATCCTTGCATTCCAGGAATACATTTCAGTAAGTCATGTTGTATAATCCTTTTAATCTACTGCTGAATTTTGTTTGCTATTTATTTTGTAAGAATTTTTATATAAATATTTATAAGGAATATTGGTTTGTAGTTTTGTTTTCTTTTAGTGTCTTTGGCTTTGGTATCAGGGTAGTGCTGGCTTCACAGAGTGAATTAGGAAGTGGTCTTTTCTTGTTAAGAACTGAGTGTTGATGCCTCTACAAAATGTATATATTGAAGCTCTAACCCCCAATGTGATGATATTTGGAGATGGGGACTTTGAGAGATAATTAGGCTTGGATGAGGTCATGTGAGTGGGACCCTCATGATGAGATTAGTATACTTATAAGAAAGGAGAGACTAAAGTTCTTGCTTTCTCTCTACCACATGAGGGCATATAGAGAAGTTGGCCACCTACAAGCCAGGGAGAGTTTTAGCAGCAATTGAATCAGCTGGCACCTAGATCTTGGACATCGAAGCCTTCAGAACTGTGAGAAATAAATTTCATTTATTTAAGCTACCAAGTCTGTGGTATTTTGTCATGGAAGACAGAGTGAACTAATATATTTATCTTCAATGTTTGGAAGAGTTTGAGAAGGATTAGTGTAAAATCTTTTAAAACTCTGGTGACCAGCGAAGTCTTCTGATCCAGGACTTCTCCTTGTTGGGAAGTTGTTTTAAAATTATTTACTTAATATTCTTAGTAGTTATAGTTCTAACCAGATTTTCTATTTCTTCACGATTCAGTCTTTGTAAAAATTGTGTCTACTTTATCTATGTTATCCAATTTGTTTGTGTACAATTGTTTGTAGTAGTCTCTTCTATTCTTTTCATTTCTGTAAAATTGGTTGTAGTGTCCTCATTTTCATTTCCAATTTTAGTAATTTGAGCACTCTGTTTTTTTTCCATAACCACTCTAGCTAAATGTGTCAATTTTGTTGATCTTTTAAAGTAACCAACTTTTGGGTTCGTCAATTTTCTCTATTTTATCTCTGGTCTAATCTTTATTATTTTCTTTATTCTGATAGTTTTGTGTTCATAGTAGTGGCACTTTCCCACTTGAGATCTGAATTAGGTGAAATAGAAACCAGTTCTTCATGAACTCCCAAGACAGTTTAGAATATTGCAAATAAGATCTGTTATGTTCCTTCTCATTCAAGGGAGGGAACTGAGAAGTGAACTCCTGCCTCGTCTAAACAAGCTTTCTGCTGGGATGAGGAGGGGTGAGACAAGGGCAGGAAAAATGCCATGGAACTTTTCCTACCATTTTGAAAGTGGCTTTTTCTTCATTGGGCATTTGATTGGTTGTTATAAAACTCTGACTGTTTTCCAGAGTTTCTATAAGGTTAATTCAACCAATGGGGGGGTTTTTTTTTGTTTGGCTGCTTTTTTTTTTTTTTTTTTTTTGTTTTTTGTTTTTTTTTTATTTTTTTTTTTTTATTATTACTCTAAGTGGGGGAACAGAGAGAGTTTGGAATTTCCTAGTCCACCACCTTTGCTGACATCACTCTCTCCATCTCTATACTTTTACATTGATTTTTTAAAAGTGATAGAAATGTGTTAACATATTTCTTAAGTAACTGAAAATTAGTGACATTACCCAAGATCTTAGTGGATAAATAATATTCTCTCTAAGGAACCAATGCCCCTTAGAAAAATGACTGATTCTAGATGTGGGATAGCCTCTTATATGTTTTTCTTGACTCACTTTACTAACAAGGATCTTCAACACAATACAGTTGAAGAGTAGCAGTGATCTTGTATTCACTGAATAGAAGAATGGTTACTTATATTCATTACTTTATTAAGAATCCCTCTAATGTTTCCAATAAATGTTTAGTACATATGCTGTATCAAGTTGTAAAAGTTTAACCTGAGCCAGTCATTTGCTTATTTGCTCTCAGCTCTATTCCCACCCTTCTGTGCTCTTTATTTTTCAGAAGGTTAGAAGTCTGCAAGCTACATTTATCTTTTCCTTTGTCAGATGGCTTCTGATTAGATTTCGTCACTGGGCGGTATTGGTTAAAGTTGGATGGAAGGAATAAATTATATTTTTTCCATAATCTTAGTTTCTGGTAATGTCTTCAGTAAGGGCAGTGATAGCAGAAGACGAGTACCACTTCAGTGTTCCTGGTACAGCAGTGCAGTTCCAGTAAGCATGTCAGAAGTCTTGCTAGTGTGGTACTTGCAGGATCAGGCTTTGATGATAGCATCTGCAGTGGTGAGTGATTTTTGTCTCCCAGAGTCTCATAGTTTTGATGGGACTGTGAACTCTTAGAATCTTGAAAGCTGGCAGCACTGATTCCCAAGACAAATTTCCACAGGGACAAAGTTCCATAGCAACTTCCTGGAATTACTAATTGCTGATAACCTCAGCTTCCCTGTTTTACTCTTCCATCACTTTTGGAATCAATTTCCTATATTCAACTTGCTGAGTTTTCAGTATTTAACATGGTCTCAGTTTTTTTAAAATTGGACATTGACTAAAACACATTCTATTTTAGCTTTCTTGAAAACTTTTAAATCAGTCATGGGTATTCAGTTTTATCAAATATATATTGTAGACTATGTCAAGATTATTATTTTTTTCCTCTCCTTTAATCTGTTTGAACAGCAGATTACAATAGATGGTTTCTTAAAGATAAATCATCCTGGCACTCTAAGGATAAAATCCTACTTGGTTACATTTTTTTTCTTTTAATGCATTGCTTTAAAATTGACTGAAGTTAGTTAAGATTTTTTAACATTTATATTTATAATTGAGATCGCACTATATCGGGATGTGGCAGACTTTTTCTGTAAAGGTCCCGATAGTGAATATTGGACTTTGTGGACCATACAGTCTCCTTTGCAACTACTCAACTCTGCTGCTGTAGTGTGGAAGCAGCCATAATAAACACATAAAATAATTCATGTTGGCAGTGTTTCAATAAAACTTTATTTATAGATGCTGAAATTTGAATTTCACATAATTTTAACATGTCCCAAAATCTTATCATTCTTTGAATTTTTTTCAACCATTTTAAAAATGTAAACTATTCTTAGTTTGTGGGTCAAATAAAAACAGATGGCAGACTGGATGTGGCCACAGGCCATAGTTTTCTAACTCCTGGCCTATGTATCTCTTTTTGGGGGATCATCCTTATCTGGCTTTGGAATCAGTGTTATATTATAGTATTTAATGAATTTGGAAGCTCCCCTGTTTTCTATGCCTTGGGACAGTCAAGATGACTGGGAATGATCCTTTCACTATAGGTGATAGGACTAGTCCATAAGACTGTCTAGTCTGGTACACTTTTGGCAATTAGACCACTGAATAGCTTTCCATTTTTCTCACGTTAAAGTAGTTCTTCTAATTATAAACTAACTTACTTTCTTTCTTTCTTTCTTTCTTTCTTTCTTTCTTTCTTTCTTTCTTTCTTTCTCTCTCTTTCTTTCTTTTTCTTTCATTTTCTTCTTTTCTTTTTTTCTTTCTTTTGAGAAAGAGTCTTGCTCTGTTGCCCAGGCTGGAGTGCAGTGACACCATCTCAGCTCACTGCAACCTCCACCTCCTGGGTTCAAGCAATTCTTGTGCCTCAGCCTTCCGAGTAGCTGGGACTATAGGTGTGTGCCACTACACCCGACTAATTTTTTTTTTTTTTTTTTTTTTTTTGTATTTTTAGTAGAGACGGGGTTTCATCGTGTTGACCAGGCTGGTCTTGAACTTCTGGCCTCAAGTAATCCACCCCCCTCAGCCTCCCAAAGTATTGGGATTACAGGTGTGAGCCACTGTGCCAGGGCTTAATTATAAATTTTCAACTTATAAATTATCACATATACAAAGCCTTATACCACAGCAATCCATTGGTTCTTTCTGCCACCAGATGACATTAGCATGGACAATATAACCATTATTTGTGTTTTGGAAAGATCACTCTGGCTGTGGTGTAGAGAACGGATTGGACTGGGAGCAGGCATGACTGCAAGAGGTCAAGTGCTATTGTCTGGGTAAGAGATGATGGCAACCTGGACTACTGTAGTTAGTGGTGAAAGAGAGGTAGATAGATTATAGTGACATTCAGGAGTTGTGTTGGGGTTTTCAAGACCACCCCCAGATTCAGTCATTCACTAGGGGGACTCACAAGACCCAGCATATAGCCATAGTTATGGCCGATTTATTACAGCGAATCAACACAAAGAAAATCAGCAAAGGCAAAAGGGTAAAGTCCAGAGGAAACCAGGTGCAAGCTTCTAGAGTCCTCCCACAGTGAAGTCAAACAGGAGGTATGTAATTCCTTCAACAACATGTTGTGACATATTTGAAATGTAATCTACCAAGGAAGCTTGATGGAGCCTAGGCATTTAGGGTTTTTCTCTGCAGTCAGTAACGTAGGCACCCTCTACCTAGCATGCACCAAAATTCCAGAATCTAAGAAGGAAAGCAGATATTCAGCAAAAACCAAGTCATTGTGCCAACAGTTCAGGCACAGTGTAAGTCATCCTTATCAGGGAATGGTAGGAACCATCCCAAAGTCTAAGTTCCCAGACACCAGCCAAGGGCCAACCTTATAAGCATGCCCTTCAAAGGACAGCAGTTTTAGGCCTGCTGTGTTAACTCTTCTGTGTTTCCTGCATAGCAGGTAAAATCAATATTTTCTAGTGCATTTCCAACCAATGGTTTTATAGAATCTATGAAGGTAATATACTTTAGAAATAAACAGAATATCTGGCTTTGTCATTGATACATATGCCAAAGGATTGTAACATCCCAGCTAAGGCAATTAAAGGCTGATAAACTATTGCATCTTCAATAATTAAAGTATTACAAATTGAGGACTACTTGCACTGGGTCAGGCACTGTGGATACAAATGGTGACAAAACCACACATGATCTGTGTCCTGATGGAACTCACAGTCCAGTGATGGAAGAGAGGAATTAGTCAAATAATCACAGGGAGAAATATTTAAAGACAAAATTGAAAATTGCTGTAAAGGCAAGCGGTGTTATACTATGAGCACAAAATGTGGGCATCAGATGTGGCCTGGAGGAACAGGGAAAACTTTCCCCAGGAAGGGACACTTGAGTTTATCCCAGAGGAATGAATGAATGGGCATTGTGTAAATCAGTGATGTTGTGTATTGGAGGTAGGGAGGGTAAGAAGGTGGAGGTAATCTCAAGCTGAAAGTCCTATGGCTAATGTGTAGATGAAATGAATGAAATGAAATGTGCCAAACCTCAGAGAGCACTGGAGAAACACTAGCAAAATTTGTTTATCTTCTCAAATTGTTGCTGTATCTGCCTACACAGTTTCTACACAGGGACTCTGAAATTCTTCATGGGTAGCAGTCAGTTTCAACCCCACAAGAGGATGTAGCTGGGGAGCTGGAAGATCAGGCTCATCTGCAAAGTCTGGCTCAGAACAGAGCAGCTGCGGCCTCTTTGATAGGCAGGGAATACAGGAAGTGGTTTTGTCTCAGGCCTAAAAACCATTTGCTATCTCACACAGCCCCTCTTAGTAAGTCACCTCCCTTTCAGTGTTTACCAAACATTCTGAGGCCCTGCACCTACAGTTCTGTGGGAACCACAACCTCATTCTCCTCAGTTAAAAGCCCAGTCTTTTTATCCCTTTCCTCCAAGTGGCACTATGGGTGACACAGAGAATTTCTACTCTCCAATTTTGGACTCAGACTCTGAATGTGATATCCAGGACGTCCTTTCCTCTCCTGATATGTGGGCGCCAATCCAAACTCAGTTCAGCAAATACTTACTAAGCTCTACTAGGCATCGGCTCCTGTGATAGGGCACTGTGAGTGAAAAATTGTAAGACAAAGCTCCTGTCCTGGAGGGAGATGACCCCCAAAACATGATTTAAGTCCTCAATTTCCTCTCTCTAGGTAGATCAAGGCAGAACTCTCTTCTCCACCTGTGACGAAGCACCTCTGCTGCCCTCCGGGTTCTTTCTGTTTCTGGTATTTGTCCTTCCTGTCTCTAGCTTCTCAGTCTCCTCCCAAGGTCCCAATCATCTCTCCACATCAGCCTTTCTTTTTTTCATTGTCTGTCTTATACCCTCAATCCCTTGGTCTCTTGTGTCCACGCAGGGCCTAGATTTTCAGATGGCACAGGGCTTTTATCATGTGGACTATCTCCTTTGCTGTTTCATCTGCTTCATTTTTGTTGCTCTCAAAAACCAAAACAAAGTAAAACACAAAAGAGAATAGATGCTTTATGAAATAATATTTATTGTGTCCTGCTGCAATGGAGCCTGTCGTCTCATTTCTCAGGCACTTACAAGGTAAAATTTATGAACCATACTTTATTAATGGACACTTACAAATGCCTGAAATAAAAGGTGACTTGTAGAGGGGATAAGATATCTTGTTGCAAACATGACACCTAGCTTCTGGAATAGGGTTAGTGGCACTTGCCACTAGTGAGCATAATTTTCACATTCAAATGAATAATGAACTAATCAATAAACTTTTCTTTGAGGAATTGAGGCACTCAGACACAAAACACAAAATTAGGCACTCAGACACAAAACAACTTATTAGCTAGTTGGAGAAAGAGCTAAGAAATACCATATCTATATAATTATCAGAGAATGTGATAAAAAGCTACTACTCTGTAATCGTGTGCCAAATGCTATAAAAGTATAAATAGAGGGCTATATATTTAGCTTTGGACCGGAGGTTTTGAAAGGCCACACAAAGGGGATATTCAGTCTAATGCTTGATGTATGAAAAAGTCAGAGACAGAAAGGAGAGAAGGGCATCCCAGACAGAGGACACAACATGGGCAAAGGCATGGGAGGATTGGGTGGGTGTGTGGGCCCATGATAATTCTGTGTGGTTGGAGCCTAGGGAGCAGGCAGGAGACAGCCTGGAAGGTCTGACGGGTCAGATTGCTAAGGAGTGTGGTTCCCCAGGAAAAACATTTTAGTATGGAAGTGACGTGATAAGATCCTTGTTTTAGAAAGATCGCTCTTTATGTAATAGCAACCCAGGTAACACGTCATAAAGAAATGATCTGAGGGAGTGAGCATGTAGAGGGAAGGTGTGTTAGAGAATTAGACTGATTGAGGGCACATGAATGAGAACAGCCATATCGAGAAGCTGGAAGTGACAGGACCTATTCTCTGACTAGATGTAGAGGGATCTGGGGTGACAGGGAGAATGAAGGAGCCAAGGATGAAAAAGTTGTCTGCCTTGCGTAGCTGCTGATTGGTGGAGCAGTGAAGAATCGCAGGTCTGCACCCAGCCCCTGGAGTTGAATCCTGGCTTTTCTATTTACTAGGATGAGCTACTGTGACTCAGCCTTAAAGACTTCACCTTTCTGTGACTTGGTTTCCTACTTTGTAAAAAGGAGGATGGTTGTATCTTCTTCAGAAGGCAGATGAGTTTTAATGTTTCTTATGGGCTTTAAATGAGTAAATGTAAAACAAGACAGGGAACAGTACATAGTAGGCACTGGATAAATGTTAATTATTTTGATTATGGTGGATCATTAGCATAGGAAAAACAGAAGGAAAGCAAAGTGGGAGGTCAGAGACAGACCTGTGAGTTCAATTTTGGACACACTAAACTTGAGGTGACTTCTGACATCTATGTAGAGATGATCCATAAACTATTGGAAATAAAAGTTGTAAATGAAAGAGTTGAGATTATGAGCATTTAAAGATTCTCTGACAAATAATTTATGAATTATTTGCCCACAATAAGATCTTATAAGAAAGATATTTCTCTTTTTCAAAGATTTGGCCATTTTCCGGTCACAGAATTGATCCATCCCAAACCCAGAGACTTGTACAGGGCTGTTGAGAACTGTCTGGCCAATCATCCAGTAACAGTTAATAATTATCATCCATTCTTTTATGAATTTCCAAAGTCTGCAAGTCTCTAGAGAATGTATCAGTCATGACTTTGCTTCCTCAAGTCAGAATTCAAGACCTTTTTAATGGTCCTTTGTCAAAATGCATTAACATTTTCATATGTTTTGAAAAATTACAGGGCTCCTCACACTTGGATGGGGCTTATTTAAGTCTAAACATGCACAGCTGTTTTTTTTTTAACCACAAAATTGTTCAGCACAATTCTCCAAATTCTTATCTCTTCTTTTGTTTCTGTTATTTTGTGATTTTAGTAGTGGAAATTTATGGTTTCTCTCATTTTATATTAACTCATCAGAGTGTTTATGACCTGAAACCCCTGTCTGTCCAAAATGCATATGAAGAGCTCTATCCAACCTTCTTTAATTAAATGGGCATTTTCAACAGAAAAGTTGAGTGGTTATCTAGATAACAATGGAATTAATATATTAATATATTTGAGCTGCTTTTAGTACCTTAAAATATTAGTATATGCAAGTATTCATTCAATAGATATTTGTGGTCCATCTATTATGTGTCAGGCAAAGTGCCAGGTGCATGTACACCTAAAGCCAAGTGCCAGGTATGCGGAATCCACAGGAGGTAAAAAGGGGCCACATGGCAGAGTACAAGTACGTGCCCCTTGGTGGCAAGAAATCTTGAGTTCAAATCCTGTCTTCCCAGCTTTCCAACTTTGCCAAGATATTCATTATGTCACCCTTAGTGTTAACTGGAAGAATTAATTTCTACTTTACAAGGCTGTCATGAGTATTGACAACAATGTATGAAGCATCTGGTTTAGTAGTTGGTATACAAAATAAGCCCTCAATGATTCTTACAGGCTCCCTACCTTCAAGGAGCTATTATTATTATTTATTATTATTATTATTTAGGTATATCCCCTGTTCTCTCAGTCTAACTGGGGAGGCAGATATAGCATCAGGTAAATAGACAGTTGTATAATAACAGGGGAAAAACATTGCATATAACAAAATGTATCTGAATAAGGAGGGATGAGAGTTAAAAGTTTGATATACAACATTAATTTTGCATAATACTAGCTGCATTTCTGTTGTAAGAAGCTTATTTCACGTATTTGGATTAGCATCTTCTGATGATTTCAGGCCTAGAAGAACGGCTAATAAAAAAATTCCAGAACTTTGTCATTCACAGGCACATTCCTGTATGAACAACATCTCATTTAATCCCCACATCAACCCTGCAAGGTAGGCACTATTACTATCCCCATTTTAAAGATGGACAACCTGAGGTACAGAGAGGTTAAAGTAACTTGCCTAAGGTCACATGACTAAGAAACCAGGATTCAGAACCAGGTACTCTGCTGTCAGAGCCCACATTTATGACCAGTCATTATACTTCCTCTTACTGTCTTTGTTCTTCAAACTTCATTTTTTTTTTTGTTTTGAGATGGACTCTCACTCTCTCACCCAGGCTGGAGTGCAGTGGTGTGATCTCAGCTCACTGCAACCTCTACCTCCTGGGTTCAAGTGATTCTCTTGCCTCAGCTTCCTGAGTGGCTGGGACTACAGGCACGCGCCACCATGCCTGGCTAATTTTTTTTTTTTTTTTTTTTTTTTTTGTATTTTTAGTAGAGACGTGGTTTCACAATGTTGGCCAGGCTGGTCTCGAACTCCTTGTGATCCGCCCACCTTGGCCTCAAAAAATTCTAGGATTACAGGGATGAGCCACTGTGCCTGGTCTACAAACTTCATTTTACAACCAGTAGAGATTGTCACTAATTATTCTTGAGAAAATTTATACAAATCAAGGGAAATTCAGAGAAAAGTTAAACAGAAGAAAAATAATGAGTCTGGAAGAAAATATAGCCCAGCCATTCCTTCTCTCCAGGCAGGACCTAAGAAGTGCTCTCTGTGGACACAGTCCAAACCTGACAGGCTCCTTCCTGCCTGTGCCCAGTTTCCAAGCTGGCCCAACTAGGCTATTCCCTCATAGCATATGTAGTTTAGAGTATTCTATAGATTTTTAAAAATCATATTTTAAACGAGCTTCACTTTCTTCTTCTAAGAATCATGAGCTGCAACATTCCTCATTTTCTCAGTTGAGTAAAGCCCAAGGTGTCTGCAGGCAGAGGGACTGTCCTGACCTACTAGAACTTTCCACCAGAGGGCTCTGTCTCTGAGATTTCCATTTTGATGCACATTTTAAAAAACCGGCACACTTTGGTCCGATACAAGATCCTGTTCCATGATGCTTTGATTTTATAGACCTCTTGGTCACAGTCTAGTTCATCTGGAAAGTTCTGGAGGGAAAAATAAGATCACATGTATTTTACAGAAGGAAAATCTAAGAACTGAGCCCTAGAGAGAAGGGTGAACAGATAACATGTTCATGAATCAGGAGATTCACAGGAGAGAAACAGTGAGAGGAGAGACAAGAGCAGGGTAATCTAAACCCAAAGGCCACCTTCAGAATTCCTGGGCTCTGGCTTCATCCCAGGTTTGCTCTTCTGGAAGATCTAACAGATCTAACCTGCTTCTGATTTTTATTTTTGACAATACACACAGGGGTATTAGGACACTAGGAATTTTACTTGAGTGAGTATATTAGGAAGAGGAAGAGGGTAAGTTAGAGAATAAAGATGTTCAGGAATGAGTCTTCAAAGCATCCACAGAGTGAGGAGTGGTTTTATTTTAGGAGAAACGCAGCCTATTCAGTGTCACTTTGGAGCTTCTCCATCCTTTACGACCAAGCCTCTTTATTCCTTCCTGTACATCTTTTCTTGGGGTGCTGGCTTTCACCTCCTTACAACTGGTTTGGTGCTTCAGCTGACCTCTTAGTTGGTCTGCCTAACTCTGAAAGTCTTCTCCCTCCGAAATGCCTTTACACTCAGAACAGCCTCTGATGTATGCATCCTGATTTTTATTTTATTTTATTTCTTTTGAGACAGAGTCTCACTCTGTTGCCCAGGCTGGAGTGCAGTAGCAGGATCTCAGCTCACTGCAGCCTCCATCTCCCAGGTTCAAGCGATTCTCCCACCTCAGCCTCCCAAGTAGCTGGGATTACAGGTGTGCACCACCACATCCAGCTAATTTTTTGTATTTTAAGTGCAAAAGTGGTTTCACCATGTTGGCCAGGCTCCTCTCGTATTCCTGACTTCAAGTGATCCACCGGCCTTGGTCTCCCAAAGAGCTGGGATTACAGGTGTAAGCCACCATGCCCAGCTGCATCCTGATAAGCTTGCCAGAATTTGATTGCATCATGTTTATTGGCTTTTTTTTTTTTTTTTTTTTTTTTTTTTCCGAGATGGAATCTCACTCTGTCTCTCCCAGGCTGGAGTGCGGTGATGTGATCTCAGCTCACTGCAACCTCCACTTCCTGGGTTCAAGCGATTCTCCTGTCTCAGCCTCCAGAGTAGCTGGGACTACAGATGTGTGCCACCATACCTGGCTAATTTTGTATTTTTAGTAGAGATGGAGTTTCACCATGTTGGGCAGACTAATCTTGAACTTCTGACCTCAGGTGATCAGCCTGCCTTGGCCTCCCAAAGTGTTAGGATTACAGGCGTGAACCACCACCCCCAGCTGGCTTCTGTCTATCTGTAATTCCCACATGTACAATGTAGTGAGGAAAACAAATAATTAGTTATGCAGTAAGGCAGAATGAGATGAGTTTTAGTGATAGAAGGACCAAAGGGGAAGAAACAGCAAAACAGCAGTGTGAAAAGGTCCCTGATTAATTTTGACTCCTGATACCAGGGAAAGCTTTACAGAAGAGGTACCATTTGAGATGGGCGTTGAAGGACATGGAAATGGACATGGGGTGAGGGCACACATCTGGCTGGGGCACTCTGCCACACATAGGCAAGGGACTGTGAGCATGCATCTGGAGAAGTGCTCTGAATACACCCCACTGATCCAGGCCCCTGCTCATTTTTCATGCTTCTCTCACTTGGAGGCCCTCTGTCTTCCTCATTCTCTATCCAAATTTCATCCATCCTTCAAGGTCCAGCTTCAGCCCTGCCCCCTCATAAGGTCTTTTTTGACTGTTCATGCCGTTACTTGCAGCTGCAGTTCAGCGTTAACTGTAGTGTCTGTGCTGGAATTGTCTCCTGAGCTACACAAGGGCAGACATTATGCACATCTTCTATTTTGGGGCCTTGCAGCTCCTAACATAGTGCTAATGGTAGTTGGTGCTAGATGAGTCTATGGATTCATTTACTGGGACTGATGTCTTTATCTGCTTAAATGCAGCCCATTTCTGCTGTCCAGCCTAGGACTGTTCATGGGGACTTAAGAGTTAGCTGATTATATTTACTAACACATAAGGGAAACACTTCCTCAAATGATCATATGAATGTCCTGCTCAACTGTGAATGATTCCTCCTCATTGTGGAGAGTTAATGCCTGTGTAAGCTGGCTGGTGGTCTGTTTGTGGGGGATGCAGGATGGGGGCACTCTGCCTCAGCTTAAACCCCGTAGTTCTCTGAGCCTTTGGAACTGGGATGAACCCAGTTTCATCATCTGCACTATCATTTCCCCAGTTCCTTCTGGAGAATGACTCTGTTTCTTGCAAGGTCTATTTTGATGGTTGGATTACACCCAGTTCCCCAGAAGTGTGAGAAATATAAGCTGGTCAACTTCTTTTGGAGAGCGGGAATACTGGGCATGGCTGCTTCTTCTGCTGAGGCTGCTTGGAGTGATACAGAAGGAAATCTTGGCCAGAAAGAAAATCCTATGAGGTTTCTGAAGTAGTAGTCCAAGGAAAGTGTCCCAGCAGTCTCTAGACTGTACAGAAAGAACATTTTCCAACACTCCATTTGGAGAGTGTGTCTACATGGCTGAGAGCCACAACTCTGACAGAGACCCACACAGCACTGTCATCTGTGTTTGGACTTATCAAGCCTGTCGTGCCCTGCACAAATATTCCCAGACAAAGGGATGACTGTGCTTATATGCAGCCCACATTCTGCTCTCCAAGCCATGCACTCAGGGGAAGGGCTGCATCTGCCTCAAGCGAAGGGTACCTTTTCCTAATTTGCTCAAGATGCATGGTGGAGGCCACGCACCGGGGATCTTCACACATACTGACTATGAGCAGAGCATCTTGGCTGGTGTGCCATGGCCTACTACAAGTGTACAAAATATTGATCCCCTTCTCCCACAGTTACTGGGCAGGGTTGTTACCTCCATTCACAAGAGGCCTCTAGTCATATGCAGCTTCTGGAAGTGAGCAATCTTGATTGTTTATCCCAGTGTGCCATAAAAATATTATTTTCTACATGTGCTATGATGGGAAGAAGTTTGGGAAAACTATACTAGGTAACATGCTTCGTCATTCATTCAGAAGGGAGCCATTTCAGGAAGGGTGTGCAT
The DNA here is from genome assembly GCF_001698545.2 of Rhinopithecus bieti. Classification (NCBI taxonomy): domain Eukaryota; kingdom Metazoa; phylum Chordata; class Mammalia; order Primates; family Cercopithecidae; genus Rhinopithecus; species Rhinopithecus bieti. The sequence continues at coordinate 355,494 of NW_016829743.1, read as the reverse complement.
CCATTTTCCATTTAGGCACAAGCTATGCCCAGCAGAAGGTTTCCTGCTTTGCTTACAAGTTGAGATGTGGCAATTTGCAATCTCCCAGTAAGAGCTAGGCAGAGAAGATCTGAATCCAGGGAATCTGCTAGTATTGGTGGTTGTAACTCAGTTTCCAGAGGGAGAGTTCAGCCTGGCAGCCTAGATCACAATTTCATAGCTTGAAGTCCCAGGAGGTTTACTGTCCCGTGTGCTGGCTTTCCCCATCTGTGCAGGAGAGGAACATGTGAGAAAATGTTAACTGAGAGGTGCTGCTGGGGAACTCCAGTCCTGCAAGTTCCCAGGGGAGTTAAACAAATGGCACAGGGGGATGCCTTAGATTTGCCTCGTGCTGGGAAAATCTGGGGTAGCAGGGTCTTGTTCTTTGCTGAGTCCCTCGTGTCTGCTCCAGCCACCCCCGATTTGGGAGGCCCTGAGCAATTAACTTCTTAGCCCAGAAAAGAGCAATGCGAGGGAATGCGGGCAGGGCCATATTTGGAATAGATTTTGATTATAGGCTTGAGGCAACATTCAGGTTCAAGCTACCTGCATTCCTTGTTCCTAATTGAGCCCTAGTTTTTTTGTACCCCAATGACTCCACTTTCACCTATACATAGTGGGGACTCACTGCTAGCATCTCCTGTGCTCTAGGCATTTAGAAGGCTGCAAACAATCTTCCCACTGCCTTGAGGAGTCTTAGGTTTTAAATTAAATATTGACCCAATAATTATCATCTAACTTGTCTATAAGGATTTATCTTGAGATGCCACAATCCAAGACTCCATGATTAATCCCTCAAATTTTATCTCCTTCTAAGTTAGGTTACTCTTCTTCCTCCAACTCTCCTTGAGATCCCGGCACACATATGCTGGACACCCTGACCCTCACTTCTTGCCTGTCCTTCTCCTTTTCTTCCCCTCTTCTTTCCTCACTCTTCCCCTTCTTTTTTTTTCCCTCCTTCCCTCTCCTGATCACTGAGAAAGTAAAGGTCCCTCTATCTGGTTGTCCAGTTCATTTGGCTTATCTTTTCAAGTAAACTGCCCTGTGCTTCAAGTCCTCTTTAAAAGGAAATAGCACCACCCTGCTCGTTGAGCTCATAGATGTCCTCCCTATTGCCTTATAGGATCACTCTTAATTCTTACTCAGTTTAGCTTCCTGCTTGGTAGCTCGGCTATTAAACAGGAATACTTAGAAAATATGATTCTTTAAGCAACTCTAAAGCTGTCCTGACTGTAGCAGCAGTGAGGACCTTCAGATAGTGACAATCCCTCCTTAGATCACCAAAAGTTAAAGTCCTGTCAGAGGGCTTTGCATATGGTGGAGAAGGACATAAGGCACAGGCATAAGGCACAAGGCACTTGACACTACAAATGGTTGTGCAGGCTGCGTGTGGTAAAAGAGCAGCTGAGGGAGCAAATGAACTGAAATTCAGCTTCTGCTCCATTTCACCCATCTGGGCATCTGGCATGGGCCTGTGTCTGCTCAGAGGGAAGCACCTGTTTTCTCATTTTCACACCGTGAGCTAGCAGTGGCCCCAGGTATTATACGGGATGGAGTTCCTATACCATAGTCCAGAGGCATAGGGACTTTTGCATTTGAAGGGTGGGATCAGCATCCCAAGTAGGACAACTTGTGGGTGGTCATTGACCTGGGGAGTGGGGCTCTGTGCATGGGTGGAAGTATGTATAGACCAAAACCCTAGGCAGTGGGTCCTGAGAACTACAAGGAGTCCCAGGGGAACCAGCTAGTCCCTGGTTGGATGGACTGGGTACACCAGAATGGCTGGAAGAGATAGGAAAACAAGGATAAAAAGCCAGAAAGGGGTTACCTTATCAGCGAACTGCACTTCGGAATAAACTGTGTTCACTGGCTCTTCCTTGGAGGGAAGCACCTGTAAAACACGTATCTTCCCCTCAGTGACGGAGCCCAGGCCCAATCTTACAAGTCCCTTTTCCTAATTCTACCCACCATCCTTCCCTGGTCCCACATTTACTAGGTGGCTTCCCCCTTGGCCTCAGTTCTGGCTCCGTCCAACTCTGGAGAGGCTTAGGATCAGGAAGGGATAAGGTGGGGGTGAATGGGTAGCAGTTGGACAGGGTCTCGGTGGTGAAAAACCTCAGAGGCCAAGAGGAGGGATCCTATCATTCAGGCTGAGTCCTGCTCAGTCAGGATTTTAGCTTTCCATGACCTCTATGGATCCAACTGCCCTACCAGTCCAAGCATGGTGCTAGACTGACCAGGCAGACCTCAGTCTCCCCCTTGATTCCATGCAGACTTCAAGGAGGCAGGCTGGTAGGGACACAGGAGAAGGTGATCCAGGGTGGAGGGGAGGGAGGGGCAGGCAGGTAAAGGGGGGGTGGGAGGAGGGGTGTGGAACAGTGACTCTGAGTCTGAGGAAAGCAAGCTGCTGCTGCTAGACCAGGAGGGGCATTCAAGGGAACTCATCTGTCAGTTCTGTTGCCTTGGAGCCCCCTTAGCAACCTGTTCACCACCTTGGTAGTCACATAGCAGCCCTCACCTCACACCAGGAGCTCCTCTGTTACGTGGCCCCTCTAGGGGGTGCCTTGCTCCTAGTCATGGTTCAACTAACCTGGAGCCAGGCCCACTGTGGGACACTCAGGGCCTCAGCCCATGGAGGCTGCCACGGGGTGACAATGGGCCACATTCCTGTCCTCATAGAAAGATCCATGGCATCATTTCCCTGACATGGTATTTCCTGGTTGGAACCTCTGAACTCTTGGCTGTGGCTGCTTTCTAGACAAAAACAGGCAGAGGGCAATGGTGCCCATGACTCCCTGTCATGGAGATGGTGGCACAGGGGTGTCCATGAATTGCATCAGCTCACCTTGGACTGCAGGATTTCATCATAGATTCTGGACTCTGCTGGCTGGGTGTTCCTTGAAGCCATGATATATGTGTATATGGTTTTCTTTGAGGCAGCATCTGTCTCACAAATAAATATAGACCCACAGTCTGTGAAAGGTGGTTTTTTAAAGAGATGATCTATTCCAATGTTCTCTTTTTAAGATGAAGAAAGGAAGCCACCAGGGGTTAAATGGCTCCTATCCTTTGAAATGGATGCTTGGATCCTCAGAATGTCTCAGGAGTCACTTGGCTGAGGCCTCCCCCACAGATCAGTGGGAATTCTCTTCTACTCTAGAGTCCAGATTAGGCCAAAGACAATTCCCCCAACCCCTCCCTATGTGGGCAGTCAAATGTAGCTCTTCCACCCAGGATCTTCCTTTGTGTCTCTGACACCACTGACTGTCTTGCATGGCTAGTTGACTTTGCATGTCACGGTCTTAGTTTTTTAACTTGATTGATTCTCTCTAGTTATACACTGTTTTACCTTTGGCGCAGACCTTGCTGTAACCATCTCAATGTTAAGCACATAGTAGATGTTCCACGAACATTTATTGCTTGTTTGATTGATTCACAGTCTTTTTGTTTGTTTTTGAGACAGGGTCTCACTCTGTCACCCATGTTGGAGTGCAGTGGTGCACCTCACAGCTCACTGCAACCTCCATCTTCCGGACTCAAGTGATCCTCCCACCTCAACCTCCTGAGTAGCTGGGACCACAGTTATGTGCCACCACACCCAGCAATTTTTTTGTATTTTTGGTAGAGACAGGATTTCACTATGTTGCCCAGGCTGGTCTTGAACTCCTGAGCTCAGTCGATCCACATGCCTTGATCTCCCAAAGTGCTGGGATTGCAGGCATGAGTCACAACACCCTGCCAATTCACACAGTTAATAAGCATTTGTTAAGCTCCTTCTATGTTCCAGGCTCTGTGTGAGGCCCCAGAGAAGAAAAGACAGTAGATAAGTCTTTCCTTTTAAGAATGTATAGGCTAGAAGAGACATTCACGTCAGTGTACTCCTTTGCTTTGGTACTAACACAGAACATTTTAGGGTCAAGGTGAAAAAAGATGGCCAGAATTTTGGGCCTTCATAATCCAGGGCACCAACATACCAACAAATAACAGGTCTGAGCTGAGCAGTATTACAGGGCTCCAACATTCAGAGTTTAGTCCCATCCCATATTTGGTGAGTATGAGACAAATGGAGTGCTCTCTCTTGTCTCATTTATAGATGCAAAGAATATCCCTTTTCTCTTCCCAAGAGGCAGTGAGGAATTGAAGACGATATCTCTTTGAGGGACCTTGCAGATCACCCGTGGCTCAAGCAGGCTGTCCTTCTCCCCATTGTGAGGCCATTTGAATATGGCACATGTCACAAATCCCCTTCCCTCTAGAATACCTCCTCTGTACTATGCCCCAGGCCCATCAGTTATCAGTATACTAGTTAACATTTATCAAGTACTTACTATGTCCTGGGAATTGGGCCAAGTATTTTGTATTTCTAATTCCATTTACTCTAATTCCACAAGTATATGCAGCACACCTTATTACTATGAATATTTTACAACTGAGAAAATGGAAGCTTACAATGATAAAATAACTGGTAGCTGATAAATGGTCAAGGTGGGACTTTCACCCGCAGACTGACTGCAAAGCACATGCTTAGTCTTAACCACTCTGTTGTGAACTCCCCATCCCTTCCAATTATTATTCAAGGAACTTTGTGGCTGAGAACTTACAAGGGTTCTTAGTGAAGGTGTTCAAGTAGGAACCTGAGGAGTCAGACCCAAAGGAGAGTCAGGAACATGGAAGCAGAAGTTCCATGATTTTATTGTGATTGGTGGGAAAAGGAAGTTCTTGGGCAGACATGGGTGAATAGGAGGGCATAATGATTCCTTGAGGGTCTAAGATCAGGTTTTCTGAATTGAGAACGACACAACTACAGAATGATCCAGAGCGATTCAGAGGGATCTAGTGACAACCATGGAGTTCAGGATTAGTACATGTTTCTCAATGACTCTCCAATAGTCATTATCAAAATACAATGAAATTGGAAGTGACCCTGGAGATCCTCTAGTCCAAACATTTCACACATGAGGGCACTGAGTTGGAGAGGTGAACACACTTGTACAGTGAAGCACAGCTTGTTCATGTAGGTACTAAGCTCGAACCCATGTTCTGGGCCCACCAGATACTGGTGATCTCAGGAATGGATTCTGAAGACCACTCAGGGTAATGTCATACCATCCTCAGAGCCATCATTCTGGGAGGTGGTGGGGTGGGGATTGGAAGAAGGCAGATTCCCTGGAACAATGGACCTTTCGGCCAAACCTTGGATAAATGGCTTCAGTCCCAGGGGGAGAGAAGGTGAGTTTCCACATTTTATTTTCTGGGAAAATCCTACCTTGTCTTCTCTTGAACAAACGGAACAAAAACACTGAAGACAGAATGAGAACCAGCAGAAAGAACATAGCCAGCACACTCAGCAATCCGGTGTGGCGAGTACGGAAGCCCATTGCGATGTCTGAAAATAGAAGGTGCAGTGAGTCTTGATTCTCAGGAAATAGGCCCAAGAGGCTGGGCAGGTTTGTCCACAGTCAGGGGCATTATGAAAATTGGGTGTCCTCCAAAGGAGTGCCAAAGCTCCTAGGGAAACTAAACTTTCGCTATGAAAAGCCAGGATGAGAAATTGAATCAGAGTTGATCAGGGGCTGCCACAGAACACCCAGAAATGTCCAGTGGGCTTCTTGGGAGGTGATGGCCTCAGTGACCAGGCCAAAGATAAAGGAAGCACATTTCCCTAGAGAATGTGGCCCACATTCAGACCTTGCAGCTCCTCAGAGTGATCTCCGAGACTCACCAGGAGAGATGGGCAGAGCTGGTTACCTGCACAGAGCTGCCGGGAAGAGATGGAGTCAGAATTGTTGCTGACAGGGTTCTGGGCTGTACACGTGTAAGTCAGCTCTTGGTCCTCAGGAGTCTGGAAGATTTGAAGGACGTTACCCTCTTCTCCCAGGGGACTCCAATTGTATGTCACATTCTTTTCTTCTTTCTCTACAGAGCATGTCAGTGTGACATTACAGGTGCTGTTCACGGATGCCATTAAACTCTGTGTAATTTTTGGTTTCCCAAGTCGACCTATGAGGGGCAAACATATGAGCCAATGGTGAGCTGGAGCTGGCTTGTACTAGTTTGTGGGAGCCAATTGTTAAATTCTCAGAAATTTGCAAGCCATCATTAAAAATTAAATTATAAAAACTTATAATTAAATAAATTATGTTAAAAATAAAAGTAATAAATACTCAAAACATCACTTTCTAATCCTTTTTTGACATTTTCCTACTGTCTATGCTCTTGAGGTTATCTACATCTATTGTATCTGTCCTTTGTTAACGGAGTATCTGTCTTTCCAACTCTGCATGTCTTAAAATCAGCTGTGGTAGGAGTATTTGCCCCACAGAAATTTTTAATTGCTATAAGCTAGGGCTTGATTTACTGTTTTGAAGATTGTTGCTCTAGACTTAAGATAACAATGGAAGAATGCAGATTAAACTTAAAAGTGTATAATATCTGTAGCCATTACACTGTGAATAGCACAAAAAATAGGAAGTATTCTGGTGTTTGGAAACCATTATCCAATTCAACAAAGAAGTGACTCATGTCATTGATAAACAAATGAAGCTCCAATATGTATGTCTTTGTTGAATCACTTTTTTCTTATTATTTAACTGAAATGAAAATATCAACCAATGTTCATGTTGGAACTATACTCACACATCAATTACAACTATAGGCTGGTTAGGGATATAAATGCTTAGCAAAAATCAATGAAAGCAATCTGTGAGAATAATTGGAATTTATCCTGTAGTGCCCTCTCAGCAAAATAAATTCTACATGGAATTTATAATAAAGACTATTGTATATTTTATTATCATTAATGAATCTGTGTCTACACATCCTTCAAGTCAATAAAATTTGTACTAAACATAAATTATATATATGAATATACACACCCAATTAAAAGCTAATTGAACATTTCTCAGCACACAACTGCATGAAATAATTTTTCTATTTTTAAATTTTTTTATTTTTTGAGATGGAGTCTCGCTCTGTCACCCAGGCTGGAGTGCAGTGGCATGATCTCGGCTCACTGCAATCTCCGCCTCCTGGGTTCATGCCATTCTCTTGCCTCAGCATCCTAAGTAGCTGGGACTTCAGGCGTCTGCCACCACACCCAGCTAATTATGTTTTTGTATTTTTAGTAGAGGCAGGGTTTCACCATGTTAGCTAGGATGATCTTAATCTCCTGACCTCGTGATTCACCCTCCTTGGCCCCCCAAAGTACTGGGACGACAGGCATGAGCCACTGCACCTGGCCGAAATAATCTTTACTTTTTTTTTTTGTTCTGTTTTCTGGTGTTTGTATATTTTCTTTCTTTTTTTTTTTTTAACTTTATCTGTGGTGGAAAGCTATAATTGCTTTAAAAGTTCATTAAAATGTTTTACTTAAGCAATCAAAAGTAAACTACAAAAGTTGAAGGGTAGCAAAGGGTTACTAAGGAACAATAATATTTCAGTTTAAGTGGTAGCTAGGAATGGAGCTGACATGGAGAAGGGTAAGGTTTTTTCTTTTACCAGGAATAAGAAAATGACCACATTTGGAGTTAATAAGTTCAGCGCCCTCTCAGCAAAGTTGCTGTGGTGGGGTTTGTTTCTTCCACTGTAGCTATGTGAGGAAGGGAATAGAGGAGTCAGAAGGAACTAGTGCAAAACTTTCTAATTAGGGTGGGTCTAGAAAGGCAATAAATTCAGAAGTGTAGACACAAGATATAAGAACCATTATCTTGTGTTTGTGAAGGAACACAACATGAGCAGTAAGAAGCTGTAAAAATGTTTGATTCCAAGCTAGCCAGACAGTCTGGTCCTAACAATCTTTTAGAGGGATCTATTCCATATTAGAATTAGTGATGACTTGGAGCAAACCCAAAACAAGTTTGGGGAAAAGACCTGGATTAACTATAATAGTGATTGATATGATATCAATTAGTGGAAAGTGAATCAAATTTTGTGTGTGTGCATGTGTGTTTCTTTAGAAATTTGATTTACAAAAATGCCCAGGCAGTGCTTGGTATTTACCAATTTTAGAAAGATTTTGGGGTGGGTGTGGAGATAGGGGATAGTGGTGAAGAAGAGGATCCCATCTCACTTTTCTCAGCAGGAACAGTGGTGTTACCTGCACAAAGATGCTGGGAAGAGAAAGTCAGAGTCATGGCTGACAGATCTTCATCCTCCCAAGCCAAGAGTGTGGAAGCCACTGGAGACCTGGTTCAGAATCCAGGCTCCACTGCTCTCTAGCTATGGATAATGGAGAATGTATACAGCTTCATGGAGCTTCAGCTCCCTTATTTATAACATGAGAACAAACTTTTTTCCTTAAATAAGATTGTTGTGGGGATTAAATGAGCTCTTGAAGATAAAGATTATTCTAATTACCTATTTACTTATCTATCATCTATCTGTCTGTCTATGCTGGTATGCACATTAATTATCTATGGAAGACACAGAATAAGCTGGCTAGAGCCACTGCCTCTGAGAAGAGAGAGTTACATCTCATTGTATTATCATTTGCTCTTTTTGTGCATGTTACAGTGCTTGAATATGTATAATGTATATATTTTAAAAATAGATAGTAGAATGCCAAACACATATACGGTGTTCAATAAATGTTAGTTTTCTTCTCTTTATTTTCCCAACTAACTACCCGTAAGGTACAGATTTTATTGTATATACAGTACATCTTTCTCTAAAATATTACTGCACTCTGTCCTAACTGTAGGTGGTAGAAGACTTTCTGAAGATTGGGTAGGCAAAATTAAACATATAAAGGGATTAAAAATAAATATCTTAAAATTGAATGCCATCTTTATTTTCTCAGCCAAAATTCTTGAATGAGTTAAATATTTTCTAAAGGGTTGACATTTGGGTATGGCTCTTTGACTACATTATTCAAGCTTAATTCAGAGCCTTCTTCATCTAGGAAGTCCTTCATAATGAGATTTTTTAAAAGGGATAAGGATTAAAAAATTAATGATTACTACTTATTGAGCATTTACTTTAAGGCATGCACTACACTAGGAGCTCAACTACCATTATCTCATTTAATACCATCAATTACAATCTACATCCTATAAGTGAGGAAACTTTGGGCCAGAGAGGTTAAACAATTTGCCCAAAATCATACAGCTGACAAAGTATGCCTAATCCCAACATTAATGTTCTTTCCACTATGCTGTCCATCTGGATAGAATCTGATTCAATCATCTTACATTAATCAAACATTCACAATTGCTAAGCACTGTGAAACCTAGGAATAATATTATTCATTCATTCTTTTTCAACAAATACTTCTGGAGCAGCCACTATGTATCTGATGATGTAGGTGCTGGGAATACAGTGATAAACAATATACAAAGTCCCTGCCTTCATGGAACTTGCATTTTAGTGGGTGACCTATATACCTGAATTGCATCTGTCACAACATGGATTAGCTACATTTCTGTGTTTTTCTGCAATGAAGCAGATAAACAGAGAAATCTTTGAGAAATGGCCAAGGTGTTCTCTATGCTAGAAACTAGTATTGCCCAAAAGAAATGTAATGTGAGTCACTTACGTAATTTTAAATTTTCTAATAATCACATTTCAAAAGTGAAAATAAGCATGTAATATTAATTTAAATTATGCATTATATTTAACCCAATATAACAAAAATTTCATTTCCCTAATATGAAAATTATTGAGGAGGGTGCGTCTGCCATCTCTGCGGTTCAGTAGCTTCAACCATTCCAGCCTACCAGCTTTGGAGAGTTCAAATGATCCGGAGGAGGTAGGGTCCCCTACAACAGAGCACAGTTGCTTTGCCAGATCAGACTGCTCCTTTACTCTCACTGGGTGGGACCTCTCTGCAGGGGCTTCAGCTATTCTAGCCAGGGTTATACAGATGGAGTTTTGAATTCTCCCTGGGACAGAGCTCCTGTGGGGAGGAGCAGCCACCATCTCTGACATTCAGTCAACTCAGCTGTTCCAGCCTGCTGGCTTTGGAGAGTTCATAGAGTCTGGACAAGGAAGGGACCCTCCAATGGAGCACACCTGCTGTACCAAAAAGCAGCCAGACTGATTATTTATGTGGGTCCCTGATCCTGTTCCTCCTGACTGGTTGAGGCCTCCCAACAGGGGTCCCTAGCCACCTCCTACAGGTGTATTCAGGCTGGCAACAGGTCAGTACACTCCTGGAATGGAGCTTCCAGAAAAAAGAGCAGGCTGCCATCTTTGCTATTTTGCAGGCTTCACTGGCGATACCTCCAGGTACAGGAAAAACTGAGGTGATTAGGGTCTGGAGTGGACCCTCAGCAAACTGCAACAGCCCCACAGAAGAGTGGCCTGACTGTTGAAAGAAAAACCAACAAACAGAAAACAACAGCATCAACAAAAAAGACCTCAGCAAAACCCCATTCGAAGGTCAGTGACCTCAACAATCAAAGGTAGATAAGCCCACAAAGAAAATAAAGAATTAATGCAAAAATGCTGAAAACTCAAAAAGCCAGGATGCCTTTTCTTCTCCAAATGACCACAATACCTCTCCAGCAAAAGCACAGAGCTGGGCTGAGGCTGAGATGGCTGAATTGACAGAAGTAAATTTCAGAAGGTGGGTAATAACAAACTTTGCTGAGCTAAAGGAGCGTGTTCTAACTCAATCCTAAGAAGATAAGAATTATAAGACAATACAGGAGCCAACAGTCAGAATAGCCAGTTTAGAAAGGAACATAACTGGCCTGATGGAGCTGAAAACCACAACACGAACTATTGATCACAAGTATCAATAGCAGAATAGACCAAGTGGAGGAAAGAATCACAGAACTTGAAGACTATCTTTCTGAAATAAGACAGGCAGACAAGAAAAAAGAAAAAAGAATGAAAAGGAAAGAACAAAACCTCCAAGACATATGGAGTTATGTAAAGAGACCAAGCCTATGACCAATTGGGGTACCTGAAAGAGATAGGGAGAATGGAACCAAGTTGGAAAATATACTCAAGATATCTTCCAGGAGAACTTACCCAACCTGGCAAGACAAGCCAACATTCAGATTCAGGAAATGCCGAGAACACAAGTGAGATACTCCATGAGAAAATCAACCCCAGGACACATAATCATCAGATTCTCCAAGGTTGAAATGAAAGAAAAAATGGTAAGGAGAGAGAAAGTCCAGTCACCTACAAAGGGAAGCACATCATACTAAAAGCAGACCTCTCAGTGGAAACTCTACAAGCCAGAGGAGATTGGAGGCCAATAGTCAACATTATTTAAGAAAAGCATTTCCAACCCAGAATTTCATATCTGGCCAAACTAAGCTTCTTAAGTGAAGAAGAAATAAAATCCCTTTCAGACAAGCAAATGCTGAAGGAATTTGCTACCACCAGGCCTGCCTTGCAAGAGCTCCTGAAGGAGGCACTAAATAAGGAAAGGGAAAATAGGTACCAGCCACTACAAAAACACAGTGAAGTACGCAGACCAGTGACACTATGAAGCAACTATATAAACAAGTCTGCAAAATAACCAGCTAGCATCATGATGACAGGATAAAATTCACACATAACAATACTTAAGTGTAAATGGGCTAAATGCCCCCAGTTAAAAATCACAGAATGGCAAGCTGGTATGCTGAGACCCATCTGTATGCTGTCTTCAAGAGACCCATCTCACATGCAAAGACACACACAGGCTCAAAATAAAGGGATAGGGAAAAATTTACCAGGCAAATGGAAAACAGAAAAAGCAGGGGTTACAATCCTAGTTTCTGACAAAATAGACTTTCAAGCAACAAAGATTAAAAAAGACAAAGAAGGACGTTACATGATGGTAAAGGGTTTAATTAAACAAGAAGAGCTAACTATCCTAAATATATATGCACACAATACAGGAGCACTCAAATCCATAAAGCAAGTTCTTCGAGATCTACAAAAAGACTTGGACTCCCACACAATAACAGTGGGAGAGTTAAACACCCTACTGACCATATTAGACCATTGAGACAGAAAATTGACAAAGATATTCAGAACCTAAACTCAGCTCTGGATCAAGTGGACCTGTAGACCTCTACAGAACTCTCTAGCCAAATTCCATAGAATATATATTTTTCTCACCACCACATGCACTTACTCTAAAATTGATCACATAATAGGAAGTAAAACACTCCTCAGCAAATGCAAAAGACCTGAAATCATTCAGGGAAACAGTCTCTCAGATCATAGCACAATCAAATTAGAGCTCAAAATTAAGAAATTCACTCATAGCCACACAACTACATGGAAATTGAACAATCTGCTCCTGAATGACTCCTGGGTAAACAATGAAATTAAGGCAGAAATCAAGTTCTTTGAAACTAATGAGAACAAAGAGACAATGTACCAGAATCTCTGCAAGGCAGGCTAAGGAGTGTTAAGAGGGAAACTTACATCTCTAAATGCCCACATCAAAAAGCTAGAAAGATCTCAAGTTAACAACCTAACATCACAACTAAAAGAACTATAGAACCAAGAGCAAACAAACCCCAAAGTTAGCAGATGATGAGAAACAACAAAGATCAGGGCTGAACTGAGGGAGAGAGAGACACAAAAAACCCTTCAAAAAATCAAAAAATCCGGAAGTTGGCTTTTGCAAAATGAAAATAGACTGCTAGCTAGACTAATAAAGAAGAAAAGAGAGAAGAATCAAATAAACGCAATACAAAATGATAAAGGGGTTATCACCACTGACCCCAAAGCAATACAAATAACCATCAGAGAATACTATAAATATCTCTATGCACATAACTAGAAAATATAGAAGAAATGGATAAATTCCTGGACACATACACCTTCCCAAGACTGAGCCAGGAAGAAGTTGAATTTTTGAGCACATCAATAACAAGTTCTGAAATTGAGGCAGTAATAAATAGCCTACCAAACAAAAACAAAACAAAACAAAACAAAACCCAGGACCAGACAGATTCATAGCTGAGTTCTACCAGAGGTACAAAGAAGAGCTGGCATCATTTCTACTAAAATTATTCCAAAAAACTGAAAAGGAGGGACTCCTCCCTAACTCATCCTGATACCAAACCTGGTAGAGATAAGACCAAAAAAGGAAACCTCAGGCCAATATCCTTAATGAACACTGATGCAAAAATCCTCAGTAAAATCCTGGCAAACCAAAACCAGCAGCACATCATAAAGCTTATCCACCATGATCAAGTTGACTTCATCTCCAGGATGCAAGATTGGTTCAACATACCCAAATCAGTAAGTGTGATTTATCACATAAATAGTACTGAAGACAAAACCCACAGATTATCTCAACAGAGGCAGAAAGAGCCTGCAATAAAATTCAACATCCCGTCATGTTAAACACTCTCCATAACTTAGATATTGAAGGAACATACCTCAAAATAATAAGAGCCACGTATGACAAACCCACGCCAATATCATACTGAATGGGCAAAAGCAGGAAGCATTCCCTGTGAAAACCGGCACAAGACAAGAATGCCCTCTTTCATCACTCCTATTCAACATAGTATTGAAAGTTCTGGCAAGAGCAATCAGGCAAGAAAAAGAAATAAAGGATATTCAAATAGGGAGAGAGGAAGTCAAACTGTCTCCGTTTGCAGATGACATGATCCTATATCTAGAAAACCCCATCATCTCAGGCCAATAGCTTCTTAAGCTGATAAACAACTTTAGCAATCCTCAAGGATACAAAATCAATGGACAAAATCACTAGCATTCCTATACACCAAAAACAGGCAAGCAGAGATCATGAATGAACTCCCATTCACAACTGCTACAAAAAGATTAATATGCCTAGGAATACAGCTAACAAGGAAAGTGAAGGACCTCTTCAATGGGAACTACAAACCACTGCTCAAAGAAATCAGAGAGGACACAAATAAGTGGAAACACATTCCATGCTCATGGATAGGAAGAATCAATATCGTGAAAATGGCCATACTGCCCAAAGTAATTTATAGATTCAATGCTATTCTCATTAGACTACTATTGACATTCTTCATAGAATTAGAAAAAACTACTTTAAAATTCATATGGAATGAAAAGAGATCCTGAATAGCCAAGACAGTTCTAAGCAAAAAGAACAAAACTGGAGGCATCACACTACCAAACTTCAAACTATACTACAAGGCCAAGGTAACCAAAACAGCATGGTACTGGTACAAAAACAGACACATAGACCAATGGAACAGAATAAAGAACTTAAAAATGAGACCACACACCTGCAATTATCTGATTTTCAACAAACCTGACAAAACAATGGGAAAAGGATTCCCTATTTAAAAACGGTGTGGGGACAACTGGCTAGCCACATGCAGAAAATTGAAACTGGACCACTTCCTTGTACCTTAAACAAAAATTAATTCAAGGTGAACTAAAGACTTAAATGTAAAGCCCCAAAGTATGAAAACCCTAGAAGAAAATCTGGGCAATACCATTCAGTACATAGGCATGGGCAAAGATTTCATGATGAAAATGTCAAAAGCAATTGCAACAAAAGCAAAAATTGACAAATGGGATCTGATTGAACTAAAGAGCTTCTGCACAGCAAAAGAAACTATCATCAGAGTAACAGACAACCTACAGAATGGGAGAAAATTTTTCTAATCTATCCATCTGACAAAGGTCTAATATCCAGAGTCCACAAGGAACTTAAATGTTTAAGGAAAAAACAAGAAGAAAAAAAAAAAAAAAAAAAAAAATACCACGACCCCATTAAAACTGGGCAAAACCATGAACAGACACTTCTCAAAAGAAGACATTCATGCAGCCAACAAACATGTGAAAAAAAGCTCAACATCACTGATCATTAGAAAATGCAAATCAAAACCACAATGAGATACCATCTCCTGCCAGTCAGAATGGCAATTATTAACAAAGTCAAGAAACAACAGAAACTGGCAAGGTTGCAGGGAAAAGAAATGCTTTTACAGTGTTAGTGGGAGTGTAAATTAGTTCACCCATTGTGGAAGACAGTGTGGCCATTCCTCAGAAACCTAGAGGCAGAAACACCATTTGTTGCAGCAAATCCATTACTGGGTATATATCCCAAAGAATATAAATCATTCTATTATAAAGATACTTGCACACGTGTGTTCATTGCAGCACTATTCACAATAGCTAAGACATGGAATCAACCCAAATGCCCATCAATGATAGATTGGATAAAGAAAATGTGGTACGTATNAAAAAAAAAAAAAAAAAAAAAAAAAAAAAAAAAAAATCCACGACCCCATTAAAAACTGGGCAAAAACCATGAACAGACACTTCTCAAAAGAAGACATTCATGCAGCCAACAAACATGTGAAAAAAAGCTCAACATCACTGATCATTAGAAAAATGCAAATCAAAACCACAATGAGATACCATCTCCTGCCAGTCAGAATGGCAATTATTAACAAAGTCAAGAAACAACAGAAACTGGCAAGGTTGCAGGGAAAAGAAATGCTTTTACAGTGTTAGTGGGAGTGTAAATTAGTTCACCCATTGTGGAAGACAGTGTGGCCATTCCTCAGAAACCTAGAGGCAGAAACACCATTTGTTGCAGCAAATCCATTACTGGGTATATATCCCAAAGAATATAAATCATTCTATTATAAAGATACTTGCACACGTGTGTTCATTGCAGCACTATTCACAATAGCTAAGACATGGAATCAACCCAAATGCCCATCAATGATAGATTGGATAAAGAAAATGTGGTACGTATACACCATGGAATACTATGCAGACATAAAAAGGAACAAGATCATGTCCTTTTCAGGGACATGGGTGGATTTGGAAGCCATTACCCTTAGCAAACTAATGCAGGAACAGAAAACCAAACACCACATGTTCTCACTTATAAGTGGGAGATGAATGGTGAGAACACATGGACACATGGAAGGAAACAACACACAATGGGGCTTGTTGGAGAGGGTTTGGGGGAGAGAGAGGATCAGGAAGGTTAGCTAATGGATGTTGCTCTTAATACCTAGATGATGGAATGATCTGTGCAGCAAACCACCATGGCACACATTTGCTTATGTAAAAAACCTTGACATCCTGCACATGTACCCTGAACTTAAAATAAAAATTGAAGAAAAAAAGAAAATTATTGAGATATTTTATATATTTCTTTGGTGCTAAGATTTCAAGATCTGGTAAGAATTTCACACTTACAGCACATCTCAATTTGGACTCGCCACATTTCAGATGCCCAAGAACTGCATGGGTCTAGAGGCTACCATATTGAACGGGACAGCACTAGGTCTGTGCTTACTCAAACTTTGGCACAGGTTGGAATAATCCAGAGGTAATGTTAGACACAGATTCCTGGACTTCATTCATTCACAAAGGTCAGGGGCAGGGCCTGAACATTTGCATTTCCAAAAAGCTCCCAGTTGATGCTGATACTGCCAGTTTACAGACCACACTTGGGGTAGCTTGCAAACAAAGCACGCACATCTCCCAGTGAATTGTGGCAATTATAATGATGATAACAAATAGTTATAATATTTTACCTTTCAAAAGCACTTTGCATCAACTACTAGAAATTCAAATTACAACTAAATTGAGTTATCACTGCACACCCATCAGAATGGCCAAAATGAAAAATAATAACACCAAATGCTAGTAAGGATGTAGAGAAACTGGATCATTCATACATTCCTGGTGAGAATGGAAAGTTGAAAATAGTTTGTCAGTTTATTTTAAAGCTGTAAATGGACTTATCATACAATTACATTTTTGAGCATTTATCCCAGATAAATAAAAACTTATTTCATGCAGAAAAGTGTACACACATATTCACAGAAGCTTTATTTGTAATATCCCCAAACTGGAAAGAACTAAAATGTTCCTCAAGAGGTGAATGGTTAAACAACCTAGTGCACCCATACCATGGAATACTATCTGGCAATAAAAAGGTACAAACTGTTAATACACACAAGAGTTTGGATGAATCTCAGTGACATTACTATGTGAAAATACCCAACCTCAAAAAGATACAGCCTTCAGGATTCCACCTACATAACGTGTGTGAAATAACATAGTTGTAGATATGAACAAATTAGTGTTTTTCAGGGATTGGGGAAGAGAAAGGTGGAGGTGTGGTTGTATAGGGAGAGCATGAGGGAATCTTGTGATGGTTAATCTTGATTATGGTAGTGGTTACACAAAACTACCCATGTGATTAAATTGTACTGAGCTACACACATACTCACACATAAATGAATGCATGCATACGTGGTGAAACCTAAATAAGTTCTATAGATTGTGCTAATGTCAATTTCCTGTTTTTGATATTGTGGTATAGTTAGGCAATGTGTTAACACAGGGTGAAGGGTACACAGAACTTCCCTGTACATTTATTTGTACCTTCTTTGCGTCTATCATTAACTCAAAATAAAAAGTTTTTTTAAGCACTTTGCATACACTATCTCACTTGATCCTCATGATAACTCTGGGAAGTGAGTAGTATGATCATTGGCATTATATAAAAAAGAAAACCAAGGCCCGGGGACCAACTACAGATGGAAGATTACATAGCTAGAAGCTGGCAAAGCCAGGTCTGAAATAAGACTGCATCCTCTTATAAGTATTGATGTATTAATATATAAGTATTTATAGATATAAAAAGATTTAGGGGACCCAATTATTAGAAATGTAGATGTGTTTCAGATAGCAAATTTGTAAAGTAAAAATAAAACACAAGCCCTCCGTCTTCCCATGACTTACGATAGACTTGCAGGTTGTAGCGCTTGGTGGTGGTGTACGGATCAGCCTGTGTATTTATGTCTGCTTTGTAGTCTCCTGCGTCTTCCATCCTCAGATCACTAATGACCAGATTGTACTTCGGACCTAAGGCATGTATCCGTTCATAATAATTTCTGTGGGTCACAGTAACTGTGGGTGCCATTTCTGAGTCTCCTGGTGTTACATAAGCAACAGATGTTTTAGAAGTCCAAGCAATGATTTTAACTTGCTGTGGTTCTTGGATATTTACAGGGAAAGTGACTGACTCTCCCAGAATCCCATTCACTGTGAAGATTTCTGAGTCTTTTCCAGCTGCTTCCGGCCCTGAGAACATAAAAAGAAAACTGTAGCCATCTGACTGTTGCACCTTTTTCAATTCCTAATCTTTCTGGCCTTGGAGCTCCCTGAGGAGCTGCCACAAATGCAGTTCACCCAGTTTCTTGAGGATGTCTTTTTTGTGTGTGTGCATTCTACTCTAGGTGTATTTAATATGTCATGACAACTAAATTTTCTAAAGCATTCTCATTCAAAATCTAAGTTTTTCATTAGAGATACATTTTGTTAAAAATATTTTTACCTAGACTTACAGACTCTGAAAGCTAGAAGGCATTTGAGAGGTGAAGGCCATAAGCCTCCATGTAGTCTAAGATATTAGGTGCATTTCTTTCCCAAGATCATATTACCAAGCGGTGGAAGAGCTGGAACAAGAACCTGGAATATCTTGGCTGACGGAGTCTTGGGTCATTGCTTTTTATTTTCCTGCGATCTCTGCAAAAACTGTTTTGTCTCTCTTCTTGGAAGATACAGGAAGAGAGTGCTTTGGAGTTTCTGGAGAAAATATTCCCCAAGTTGGTGATTTTGGGGGATGTTTTTCTGTTTACTTCCATATTCCTAGTCTCTAGAAGAGTGCCGGACACATAGAAGGGGCTTAATAAATATTTGTGGAATTAATTGATAGAATTTATTCATGTGTTTCCTAGACTCTCTTGGAACAACTTCTGAAGTAAGCAAGTTTTGTTTATTCATTCATACATTTGTGAATGAATGTGTGTATTTATTTAGGATCAGTTTTGTTCCAGATACTATGGTGGGTATTTATTAATTTAATTCATAATATAAGTGTTTTTTGGACATCTACCCTTTTAAACAAGATACAAGGAGCTGGGGATACAATGGCGAGAAGAACAGACATAATTCTTGCTCTTTGGGACTTACAGTCAGAGGAAGATACCAATGTTGATTAGATAATCATACAAACAAATGGATAGGCACAAAATATGTAAGTATTATGGTGATTTGAGAGAGACCAGCAAGGGGACTTGATCTGCTCTGGGAATTCAGGGAACATTTCCTAGTGAAAGCTGAAGGATGAATGCTTTTAAAATGTAACATAGGAAGACGAAAAGCTTATTTTCTCCTCCCTTTTCTCTCCTCTATCACTTTTGAAGATAAACAGTTTTAATATATAGTTTGTAAAATGAGAGACAATGTAATTTTAAGACATCATTTTTCTGCTCTTCCTCCTCCTTTTCTTCATTATCCTGTAATTCTCAATGAGGGCTCTTTAGTGAGAAATACTGTTTGGGGCAAGCATGGATGATATCCAAAGTATTTAATAACCAATATGACATGGACCCTGACCAATCAGAAAAGGTGTTAGCCATAAACAAAACTAGTTGGGCGGTTCTGGTGTATACTGGCTGCATGTAAGTTCTGATGACCACAACATCAGTTTTCCACATAAGTGTGTTCAGGCTGACCCTAAAGTTTATCCAAGGCTTGGTATATGGAAGAATAAGGATCATAAAGTATACACATCACTTTAAAGTGGTACAAAACAAAGGGATTTCTTAACTTGATGGTGCTGTCTCACTTTGGCTACCCTTGCTCTTCAGCTCAGCAGCCACTGAAAGAGTCTTAGGGACAGCTGATCTAAACCTCTTTCCTTTCTGACCAACAGAGATTTTCCTGTAGGAGCAGTATCCAGGACAAGGCCTGAGGATTTAGTTGGGGGGTGGCTAAGTACAGAAGATATAACAGGGTGGGGAGTATGTGGGGTGGGAGTAGGAAGGGAGAAATTGGGAACCCTTACCTGCAAACATTTATTAAGTGCTAATTATGTGTCAGATGCTGTGTTAGGGACACAGGGACAAACAGGACATTGTTGCAGCCCTGAGGAGCTCACAGCCCAGAAAATAAGACAGATATGGACACAAGTGAAAGATAACACAACACGATGAGTGCTAAATGGTAAAAGCAATAGAAATAAGCCATTGGGGTGGCAGGTCAGAAAGAGGCTAATGCTGCCTTTGGTGGTAAGAGTCATAGTTTGCCAAAATTCAAGAACATTAATTCTCCCCAGATAAACTGTTTTTCTGTACTGAAGAGTTCTAGGAGTGAGGTGTTTGGAGTGTCCCAGCCTGAATCCCTGGATGGTCCTGGAATGGGCATGTGATCTATGCAGTTGCACAAAATCCTGAGCTCAAAAGGACCCTGAACTGGACTTAATGCTGCGTTGCCACCTTTAAATTCTACATAATATTTAAATAAGGGGGCCTCCACTTTCATTTTGCACTGGGCCTCACAAATTATCTAGCCAGTCCTGATCTCAGATCTCCCATGTCTCAAGTCTTTTTTGAAGTCAGACCCTAGTGCTTAATTGCCACACCACTCTATGGATTGAGATTAGGTGTGAGGAGATAGACAGAATAGATTCCACAGACTTGTAATTTTGCTGGGTTCTCTCACCAAACCCCAGGAAGTATGTAGGTAGATTGTTAAGGCCGAGACCTTCTTAATATTAGGGCCGTTGAGCAGCCACAGTGGTTGGTGTGTGGTGCAGTTTTAAAAGTATGTCTCATCTCGTGTAGCAAGTCATTCAGGAAGTGATGGTGGGGTATCAAAGAGCAATCAGGCAGTGGGGGTGGTGGGTAGGCAAAGCTGGGGGAAGCTGTTATTTGTGCTGCTGGTGTTGTTGGCATGAATACTTTGCTTGCTGGAAAAGGCAAAGGGTTGCACATGTTTAAGATGAAGATTCTACCGCCTTCAAACACTCCAACTGTGCCTTGAGAGAGGCAACTGCAAAACCATTGCATGCAGTGGAAAGATAGGGAGGCAGAAGGCATAGCTGTAAGTACTTCTACTTATGAGCTGGACAACCTTAACAAGGTCACAAAACCTTTCTTTTTTATTTATTTATTTTTTTTTTGAGACAAAGTCTTACTCTTTCATTGTCACCCAGGCTGGAGTGTAGTGGAATGATCTTGGCTCACTGCGACCTCCACTTCCTGGGTTCAGGCAGTTCTCCTGCCTCAGCCACCTGAGTAGCTGGGATTACAGGTGCATGCCATCATGGCCAGCTACTTTTTGTAATTTTAGTAAAGACGGGGTTTCACCATGTTGGCCAGGCTGGTCTTGAACTCCTGACCTCAAATGATCTGCCTGCCTCAGCCTCCCAAAATGCTAGGATTACAGGTCACAAAACCTTTCTGAGCCTCCGTTTCTTCATCCATAGAACGAAAATAATAACTATGCTATTTGTCCTATTTGGTGAACAGCAAATGATGTAATATGAGTAGAAATGCTTTGCTGATCATCAAGGCAAAATAAATGTTAGTTATTTCTGGAGTTAATAATGATATCTTAACATTCATCATATGTTCTTTATCATCACTTTAACAATTGGTACCTGCCCTTTGGGCCTGCCCTAGGCCATCGTTATGATGGTCTTAGTGATGCCAGGGCCATACTGGAGCATATATCAATAGCCATTTTTAAGGGCTAATTCAAGTAAAGCCTGGAGGGACAGTTTTAGGTACCCTGGATAGACTTTATTCTGCTCTTAGAAGACTTTAAGATTTAAAAGAAAGAATGTCCATATCAATCAATCCCAATATTTATTTTTCTAGGTGCTAAGGGGACTCTAACATTATGTTATCACTGGAAATGACCTTATTAAAATCTAATTTCAGAGATAACTTATGGCACAAAAACATCTTGAGGACTTACCACGAAACGCACTATGCTAGTCTACGGCAAAGACAGATTCTCTGCCTTTTTGGGGGAATTTGATACCTGGTTAGGGAAATAAGATACACACACACACACACACACACACACACACACACACACAAATTCTGCTTTGCAATATGAGATAGTAAATAATAAATTCAAGTGAATGGTAGAAACAGTGATTACGATAGGAATTCTAAGAAGGGAGGGATCGCTGAGCTGTAGTGGTTAGAAAAAACATCTCAAAGAAAGTAGAATTTGAGGAGGATTTTGAAGGGTGAATAGAATTCTACTTGATGGAAAGGGAAAGGAAGAGTGTCTCAAGTCCTTGGATCCTGAATAAAAGTTTAGAAGGAGAAACCGTGATGTTGGTTGGATGAATATAAATTTGCATATCAGAGTGGACAGAGGTACAGCTGGAGATACAAATTAGGTTTAGATTTGAGACAGCCTTCAGTTTGAGGTCTCCACCAGAGGCAGAGGGGAACTATTAAGGTTTTTGAGGGTGAAGATTAAAATAATGTTTTAGTCATTGTAATCTGGTAATGATGTGTGGGGAGGAAAACAGGAAAGAGAGGCTGCATCAGAGAGGCCATTTAGGGAATACTGTAGTCTTCTGGGCATGAACCAGGGGACGATAATGGGAATGGAAAGGAAGGGCTGGATTTGATGATAACACAGAGAAAGGCAAGAAATAAAGAGGCATCTGCTAGAATTCAATTGTTCATCAATATATTTTGAGTTTCTATTTTATGTCACTGAAAACTTCATAAAGTTTATGATGGAAATAAGTCAAAGGGGGAAGGACAAGTTTAATCTTAGAAACATTAAATTTCAGATGACGGTGGACCCTGTAAGTAAGTTGTTGGAAGGATGGAAGATAAGGAGAGAGAATGGACTTGAAGTATTATTTGGGGCACTGTGGCAGAATCTGTTAGCTGTTTTCCAATATATGTTCCCTCCTTCACTCTTAGTAATAGAATCGTTAAATTTTAGCAGGGCATAGAGCCACCCAGAGTAAAGACTATATTTTCCTGCTTTCTTCTAGCTAACGTTGGTCATATGACTAAGTTCGGCCCAACAGAATAAAAATGAAAGTGTTGTATATGACTTCTATGTCTTTAAGAAGAGTGGGGAACCTGGTGTGGTGGCTCACATCTGCAATCCCAACACTTTGGGAGGCTGAGGCAGGTGGATCGCTTGAGCCCAGGAGTGCAAGACCAGCCTGGGTAACATGGCAAAACCATGTCTCTACAAAAAAGTACAAAAATTACCTGGGCATGATGGTGCACACGTGTAGTCCCAGCTGCCCAGGAGGGTGAGGTGAGAGGATCACCTGAGTCCGAGGGGGTCAAGGTTTCAGTGAGCCAAGACCACACCACTGCACTCCAGCCTGGGTGACAGAGTGAGACCCTGTCTCAGAAAAAAAACCAATAAATAAATGCATACATGAGGGAAATTTGCTGTTTTCATCTCTTCCTTGCTTTTGCAGGCCAGAAGGCCATGACAGCTGGATCTTAGACAAACATTCTGTGTCATGAGGAGGAAGCCAAATTCTGAGGATGGTGGAGCAGGAAGATAGAAGTCAGAACCCCAATGACCTTGTGAACTATTCTACCGACTGTGAACAGACAACTCCGGACTTTTTTACATGGGGAAGAAATAAACTTCTTTCTTGTTTAAGGCATTCTTATTTTAGTGTATCTGGTACTTACTGTAACACTGAAATTCAACGGGTTTAGAAATCATCCACAGAAATGGAGTGGGTGAAGGAGAGGAGGGTCATTCAGGAAGAGTAAGCCTGAAGTCTACGACTGAGCCTTGTAAGAGTGCTCACATTTATAGAAGAGGCACCATCAAAAGAAACACAATAGACCAAGCGGTAAGAGTGCAAGAGAGGCACCAATAATGGATGATATCACAGAGAGGAGAAAGAGTCTCAAGGAGGAGATTGCTACTGATGTCTAATGATTCAGTGTTCAATGGGATAACGACTGAAAATGGCCCTGGGTTTGCCTGTTACGAGGTTATTGATGGCCTTTGAGAATATAGTGCAAGTAAGACAACTTGATGGAAGGCCAGAGTCTAGGGGACTGACAGAGTAGGTGGTAAAGCGTGGAGGAAAAACTTGACACTGAAAGAAGGGTGATGAGATAGGACAGTAGCTAGAGGGTCAGATAAAACTAATTTATTTTCGTTTTAAAATAGAAGAGACTAGGGGTTGTGGGGGAGGTGCTAGGGAGGGTGAGCAGAGAGATGTCCCCAGTGGGCCTGCTCTAGGTTAGATGTTCCTGCCCATGGCCTCTCTGGAACTCCAGGTTTCCCTCTCATAGCACTTGCCACATCGTGTGGTGGTCATCAATCTGTGTGTGTTCTGGACACTGTGAATGACTTGAGTCCAGGGGCCTTGCCTTAAACCTCTGGTATACAGTACAGCACAAAATACACAGACCACTAATGCTTGTCATGGAACAAAAGATGGAAAGGAAAGGGCAGGCAGCGGAAGTTATAGGTTTAAGGAGGGTCACACCCTCACCTGAAGTGGAAAGGGGAGAGGAAAGGATGAGTGAAAGAGCAAAGGTATTTTGAGATGTTATTAAAGACGGTGATAGGAAGAGGCTGCTTGGTGATGTACAGTGAGCACAGATTTGAGCCACATGGGCTTGTTTTCAGGTTCAATACCTGGCATTTGCTGAGGCCTCATCTTACTTGACTACAAGATGGGCTATAATAATGCCTGCCTTATAGAGTTGTTTTGAGGACACATAGAAGGTGCTTAATACAGAGTGGATATTTTGGAATAGATAGGATAAAACGGAAGGCAATCATTATTGGTGGCCTTCATCTCTTCAGTAATGTAGGAGGGGAGACTATCTGCTAACAGTGAGGAGGCAAGAGTGGGACCAGCTAGGAGGTATACAGAGTAAAGGTGCAGATTTTGAATCTAGGAATATTTGAACCTAGCTGTGTTATCTTGAGAAAATTACTGAAATTCACTCTTCCTCAGGTGCCTCATCTGTAAAGCGTGGATAATTATTAAATGCAATTGCGAATGCCTGGCACATATAAATGGTAGTTGCTATTATTCTGGTGAATGTAAAAATTGGGAGGAAATGTTACTATAAGGAACACCACAGGGAGTCAACAAGAGATTGATGAAGGGGATCAAGTGTTTACTAAGTACCCTTGGGAGCCCGGCGAAGAAGCAGTAACCCACATTTACAACCTTTTCCAGTGTAATTTTGTGACCTTCCTATGCCAGAACACAAATGGGAAAGGTAGGAGAAAGGCCATACCTCCAGAGGAGAAACAAAAGCAAGAAAAGGCTGAAACCCTGGGGTGGAGGCTTAGATGGAGAAACCTGTTCACTGTGACTCTTAGGTAGCTATGGCAGAGAGGAAGCCCAGGACCCAGAGGACAGGATGACCAGTGTTGAAAGAGAGCACTGAGG
Source organism: Rhinopithecus bieti (assembly GCF_001698545.2). NCBI lineage: Eukaryota > Metazoa > Chordata > Mammalia > Primates > Cercopithecidae > Rhinopithecus > Rhinopithecus bieti. The sequence continues at coordinate 330,317 of NW_016829743.1, read as the reverse complement.
ACTGGTTGCTCACTGGAAGTTGACTTCCCCTCCTGGATTGGGCTGGGGCACCCTTCACAATGCAATACACCTTTCTGTGTCTAAGATGATAACCCTGTTTCCCTGGATGATCCTAGGTGTATGGGTGGATTTTACAAATGTACATTTCATGGTTAGGTAGCTCAAAGCCACTGACTAGAAGAAGACAACAGGGATCGTGAGAAAAAGAAGAATATTTGAAAAAACAACAAAAGAAAAAAAAAAAAAGGAAAGAATCAGAAACCCATATGAAGTATAAAGATTGATGGGGTATGAGGCTTTTAACTGGTGAGAGGAAAATTCTTCAAGGCTGGGCAAGCAAAACCTACGAAAGTGTTGGGTGGAATCCAAAGTCAAATACAGATGACAATGGAGAGGTCATTTATACCTAAAACCCCATAGTTCTCCTTAGATTCTATTAAAAATGAACACAGTGTACCCTTGGAGTTTGGGGAGCTCTCTATTCTCCTTTCATAACTTTTACCATCACTACTAGGCTCTGCCTGATCTGCCCCTACTTCTCTCCTACTCCAACCACATCAGCTCCGTCTGTTCTGTAAACAGGCCAAGGGCACTTTGCCTTAGAGCTTTTGCACCGTTGTTCTCCTCTTTTCCTACCACACTCTTTTCAGCAGCTCCTTACTTTGTTCAGGTTTTTGTCCCAACATCACCTCATTAGAAAGAGCTTTCCTGGTCACTGTGCCTAAAATAGCAATCCCCACCCCATCATTTCCTCTTGCCTTGCCTTGCTATCCTCTTCATTGTAGTTATCACCACTAAAGCATTGCCTGTGCATATTTATTGATTGTCTCCCAACCTATCCCCTCAATACACTGCTACTATAATGCAATCATCAAGAATGCAAGTCTTTGTTTCAATCACTACTGTTCCTCCAATAACTAGTGGATGATTATTAAATGTTTGTTGAAAAAATGAACACCAGCCTGGGTAACACAATGAGATCCCGTCTCTGTGAAAAAGAAAATAAAAAAAAATCAGTCAGGTGTGGTAATGCATGCCTGTAGTCTCAGCTACTTGGGAGGCTGAGACAGGAGGATCACTTGAGTCTAGGAAGTCAAGGCTGCCGTGAACCATGATTGTACTACTGCCCTCCAGCCTGGGTGACAGGGCAAGACTCTGTCTTTAAAAAAAAAAATTTTTTTCTTGCAACTGACTCAATTATCCTTTTCTGACAATAGAAAAACAAGGCAGAAAATCTCAGCAAGAGAAAGAGTGAGGGCAAGAGAGGACTCTTTACTGATCTCTGGGTCTTGATGTGAAAGGTCAAGTATTTAAACTGATTATTAACAAGAAGCAGATGGCTAACTGCAACTTCTTTCTATATTCTATATTGTTTGTGAAGAAAATTTTTTAGATCCACAGAATGGGGACCCACAGCATAGTTAGTAAAATTGTCCTGAACCAGGGATTAGGAAACACATTTGAGTCAAGGGTCTGTTGTTGACTAGCTAAATGACCATGAATGTCACTTACTTGCTAAGTCTGAGGGTTCTAGTTAGTAAAAGAAATAAAACAGAGCTGTCCTGCCACTTTGAGGAATTATGAGGATTAAATGACACGAGAGTGCTCTCAAGTGTGTGTACTAATGGAGAAGAGTCTAGTGGTTCCAAGGGGAGCCTTGCCTTGTGGAGTCACCTGTGTGGCACAATGAGTTAGTCACTGAGACCTAGGCTGCCTGGGCTAGAATCCTGGCTCTGTCAGGGACTGTCCATGAACCCTAGGGAAAGTCAGTAACCTCTCTGTGCCTCAGTTTCCCTAATTTTAAAATGAAGGTAATATTAGCACATTAGTGAAGGTAATAGTAGCACAATATTTGACCTCATAAGAATATTATGAGGGTTAAATGAGTTGATATTTGTAGACCTCTTAGAAGAGTGCCTGGCGTATGCTTGGCACTACAGGTGTTTGCTATGTAAAACAAATAAACATCTTCAAAGAGACTAAAATAACACCTTAGACAGCTATGAAGGGAAAAATTAGAGTTAGAGTATTGGGGAGATGTTAAAGTGAGCAAGTAGCTATTAATAAGAGTGGAAATGGGGAAGACTGTACTGTTGCTTAACAGACACTTCCACCCCCTTACTTTCTTAGGATCCTCCAGATAAACATTTCTTGTCCTTTTTTTTTTTGTGGCACTAGCTAAACTTCCCCTCTCTTCTCCACCCACTGCTTCCTAGAGTCAAAAAGTGGGGGTGAAACATCGCTGAGTATTGTAGATCTGGGAGAGTGACCAGAGGTAGCTTTAGCATGTGGTACCCAGAAGACAATCCATTATAACTGTTCTCATTGAGTGAAGGGACATAGAGGGAAAGAGGAAGCACAGGGCTGGGCAGCCAGAAATTTTGTGTCATTCTCCAAAGCAACGGAAAGTCCTTGATCATGAGGTTTTAAGAAAAAGGAACCTACTACCCCCATGCAATATACGTTGTTTTCCCCTGGGAGTTTTACTTTATATCACCTTTATTGGGATTTAGGTTTACTTGAATCGGTTCCTCCAAAACACACACACAAACACATACACAGACACACACACAGACACACACACACACACACACACACACACACACAATCTCAAAACAGACATGAGATCACGGCCCATCCACTGTTTTAACATTGCTGCCTTCTATTAGTGGGTACTTGAACATTGAGTATAACAAAGGAAACATGAGTACCTAGTCAGTTTCACCTATATCAGCCCCCAACTGATTGCTCATACCTCCTTCCAAGTTTCACATAGACGAGCCCAGTGATTTCCAAACTTACAGGTCCATCCCTCTCCTAAGGTCCAAGACAAGAAAGGTTTGATTTAGGAATACTTCAGTAGCCTGAATGGCTTGGCACTGACCATCAGGCTCCTGTTGTGAAGGTGCTCTGGCTGCCTTGTTGGACTCCATATTGATCTCCAGGACTGCTTCAGCAGTTGGAGCTGACAAGGTAGGCCTCCACTACCTTCCACTGAAGGCCTGAGTTATTACAGGGGGAACAGCTTCCCACCCTCTGTTTGGAAGCTGGGTATTTGATAACCAGTTTTACCCATATATAATATATTTCCATTTCTATAACTGGATTTCTGCTTTTGAGCCTTTTCTGAATGTCTATGTAGTTGTCTGCTTACATCTCATTCTAATACAGAGGCCTTGTCCTTTTCTTGAAGACCCCATGACGCAAGGACTTCAGATCAGTGGCAGTTTGTTTTGTCAGCATACTTCCACAGGTATGCTTCCTGCCTTTGAGACCCAGGATGATGGTTGGGGTGCAGTTACCCACAGTGAGTCCACTCATTTCTTGGAATTTTAAGTCTCAACTGCTGAAATGCCCATGACCATGTTCAACATCCAACAGGAAATCAACATCATGTTGATATTGGACTTTCATTTGTTTAAAGAAACTAATTCAAATCACATTTGAATAATATTAAAGTGAATGATATTTGAAACATGTCTGGAGATGGTTATTTGCTTGGGTATTCTGCCTCACTGCCCTGCCTAAACTTCTGTTATTGGCAAGGACCTGCCAGCAGCTCCTTCTTCCTCTGTGGGTGAGTTAAGAGAAAGGCACAGCTTCTATCCAAATAATCCTGTCTTGACAGAACTAAATAAATCATCACTCTTTACTGCCATATTCCCAAACATTAATAGTGGGGAGAGTAATTTACTCCACTTCAGCATCAAAGTGGGTGGAGGCAGCATGACTCCGAGGTTAAGTCTAATGACTCTGAAGTTTAAATTCTATTTCTTTCATTCTTTGGTTAAATGACCTTTGACTCTCTGTGTATCAATGCTTTCATCTGTGTATGCACACATAAACAGTACCTATCTCATAGTGTGTTGTAAGGATTAAACAAAATAATAACTGTAGACTACTTAGAGTAATGCCAAATATGCAGTGATTGCTCCATAAATGGTTATTTATTACTATTACTGATGGGAGACAAGACAGGGAGTTGAATAAATAGAAATAGGAATGGGGCAGAGAAAAGGAAAACTTAAGAGTGTGAGACAGAATATGTGGAGGGGATGGGCAAGGATTAAAACTGGTGGACTCCTCTATCTCCTACCCCCAGAGTGGGAGTGTCTCCTAGGGTATGTGGAGAGACAGTCAGAGTCATGGTGTTTCCAAAGTCATGATCAGAAAGTTGACATCAGAGCATAAGACTGTGAATTTTGACTCAGAGAAAACTTTTCCAACATAGAACAGTCATAAGTTTGCACACTCAGACTTTCCTTATGTCGGTAATTTCTGAGGGGAAATGGGGGTTTCTCCCTGCATCTCTCCACTGCTTCTCAGCCTCTTCAACTGCTCTGAATTCCAGGGAAATGCATAAAGTGTAGACTCCTAAGCCCAATACTGAATGTAAGGGACTACCTCTACCAGGAACAGCAGCAGGAGGAATTCAGGGTATACTTTTATGCTCAGAAAAGTTTGCAGAATAATCCTTAAGAGGCAAACATGTAATTCAGTAAAGGTAGACAGTACGTAAAAAGTACTCCTGGCTTTACTTTTATAAAACAAGCTCCCATTCCCCTTTCATGGATCCTTAATGAAATGAGTATCTCACTCCTAGTTTCCTTTTCCAGAACCCCGATAAACCAACACCTAAGCTCAAACTCCCACCACCTTTTCTCCTGTTTATATTCCTTGGACAATTCCCTGGCAGAGGAGTCCTGCCCAGGATCTCTGTGTGGTAAAGCCATGGCTCTTCCTAATAATGCATGAAAAGCGAGTGTGAAAAACAGCAGCATTAGCTAATATCTGTTAAGCATTTAATATATTTAGGTACTATGCCAAGTGTTATACATGCATTATCATCATTTTGATTCTCAAAACAATTCTACTGTATTAATACCCTCCCCATTTTGAAGCTGAAACAAGAGTCAGAGGAGGAATATAACTTCCTCTAGGTCACAAAACTCATAAGCAATTCACTACTAGCTGCTTTGACAACTTTATTTCAGTTTCGGTAGATGAAAGAAGTGTATCCTAGAGCTACCTTTTATTTTAGTAGGTGTTAAGCTTTTGAAGAGCATCAAGAATTTGAAAGCAATGAGTGAAGGGGTCAGGTGGAGCAGAAAGAAGATCCAATGGGATTGGGATTAACCTTGGGATTAGAAAAACCAATGTATATTTCCAGCTCTACCAATTTAGGTAGTGAAATTTCAGGTGAATTTTTTAACCCCTGAATCTTAGTTTATTATTTTTCTTGCATAACGAGATTAATAACATCTATCTTTCCCATCTCAATGGTTTTCATATGGATAACATAAAAATGTAGGCATAAACATCATAGAATGTTTTGCAAATTAAGTGGTATCAAATGCTACCTTGTCTAATCTCTCTCTGGAAGACTAAGGACATCCCTAGTACCAACTTTTCCTCATCTACTTGCATTTTCTGTCTGTCATTCTAGAGCGACCAGCAGAGGCTCCAAAAATTTGGTCTGACTAGTGGTTACAATCTCCATGAAGTTCAAATTAAAGGAGCCATAGCTTGAAATGGCCAAGGGAACCAGAGAGATCACGGTGCATTGATTTTACCTTTTTCAGAAATTCCTAATGTACTAGGTTCCCAGGGTTCTAACTCACGCCAGAATTTTGCTAGTGTATTTTCAGAACTGGCAAGAGATACCAGAAGTAGATTTAGAAGTTCCAAACATAGTAAATTTCTGTTAGACAGAGCAGTTGTTTGTATTTAATGAGATAATATGTACAATGACACAGCACTCCCAGAACTGTGTTGTTATAATTTCCTTTGTACCAATAGCAATCAATATTCATGTTGTTCTTTTAGTTTACTGTTATGCCATAAATGAGAAAAATAAGGTTTTAAATTCAAGTTCTCCAATTCTTTTTTGAGACTATTTGTAAGAAATGGGATAATAATCTCTTCCTCATTTATTTTAGACTTTCTTGAGGATAAAAGCAGAGTAATAGCTCTAACTGTGCTTTGAAAATAAAGGGAGTTTATAGAGATGAGGCTCCACAATGATAATGATGAGTCATCCATCACTCTAACCTGATAGAACAATCAACTATAATTAGGAAAGACATTTTCTCCCTCAAACACCATCACAGTTGAATGCCAAGAAAAGACTGCTTGTAAGTCATTCAAGCTTTTAGATGATCTTTCTTTTGCCAGGCTTTGTAGGTGGGTTTACCAAGTGCTGATTCCTCTGAGAAGGTTTTGCCTCAGACCTTAGGAAACTGAGATCTCCAAAACTAGATAAAACTCAGAAATATAAACTTTAAAGCTGAGAAACACTTAGGTTTGAATTTTAAGTCTCTCCCCAGCCAGTTGCATCCTGTTGAGTACAGTAGATACTGAGACCCAGGGTGTTCTGTTAAACACAGATCAAAAAGACAGTTCAATATCTTCCTTAAGGGTAATTTTTAAAACTTTATGGAAAACCAGGAGCGGATCAGCAAGGGTCAGAACTCACAGGTTTGCAGGCAAAGGAGCAAGATCCATAGGTGGTGCTGAGCCATCTCTCTCAGGGTCTAACCTTCTGCGGAAAAGCACGGCACTGTTCTAGCAGAGTCAGTTTCACTTGAGTTTTCTTCCTCCTTTTTATAACCACGTTTAAGAAAGGAAGTGCAAGTTAACTGATTTAGTTAACATTGGTCTTTGTATTACTGTGCTAGTTTTTTCCAATTTAAAGTGCCTAGCATTAATTATTTATTCAACAAATATTTATTGTGTGCCTACTATGTGCCAGGCACTCTTCTGGGTGTTGGCAATATACAGAGCAACAAAGCAATCAATCACCCTCCTTTCATGGAGTTTATACTCTTTTTTGGAGTAATCAACAACTAAACAAGCAATTCCAACATAATGTAATAAGTGTTACAAGAGGAAAAATACAGGGAACTATGAGAGGAATAGGGGCATCTAACTCAGGCTAAGAAAAGTTGGAGTAGGCTTCCTGAAGAAACTGACAACCAACCAAGGCTCGAAGAATCAATTACTATTATTAGGTGAATGGTGGTGGGGGATATGGAAGAGGAAAAATGTTTTGACGTATGATAGGAGATTAAAAATTGTAGCAATTAAAATTATATAATTATAGTTATATAAAATGATCACAAATACATGATTATGTATATAATCAACATGTCATATTATTTAATATAATCAATATTAAGTATTATATTAATAATATATAATTATATTTATATATGGTACCATAATATGTAATTATATAATACATTAATACATAATATAATATAACTATATATATAATTATGTATAATTCCATGATATCATCATGAAACATTATGATTATGATCACACCTTATTAGGGACACAAAAGTGTTTGATAAAATTAAAGTTGAAAGAGATTTTAGACTATTGAATCTATTTTGCAGATGGAGAAACTGGCTCAGGAGGAGAGGAAGTGACCTTTCCCTATATCACACAGTGAATTAGTGAACTGAAGTAAAAGCCAGCAAGTGTCACTTGGCAAAGACTGTGGCTCCTGGTCATGAGAGACAGCAGGTGCAGAGGCATGCTTAGGTGGAACTGAGCTAGATGTAACAGGACTATTTCTTGTAGAGGGTCTTCATCCTGGTTAATAAGAATACGAGTGATTGTGTAATGTGTGTATGGGAGACGTTGTCTGGGAATGGTGATAGTAATGAATATTTGTGCCCAGAAGCTAAGCAGTTTGACCCAGCTGTTTTGGGGAGTAATGGGAAGGCTGAGGACACTACCCCTGAGACCTGGGGGATGTGTACAGCTTTTTTTTTTGACTGAGATGAGTCCTCATGCCAGGTAGCTCATTCCTAGGTAACCTGGGCCTCTAGAGTCACTCATTAAATAATCTTGCTGATCATCTCCCATATATACTTACATAATACTGCATATAGTTGACCCTTAAACAATGCAGGGGTTTGGAGTGCTGTCCCTTCAAACAGTCGAAAGTCCATGCATAACTTTTGACATCCCTAAACTCAACTACTAATAGCCTACTGTTGACTGGAAGCCTTGCCAACAACACAGTTGATTAACACATATTCTATGTGTCATATGTATTATTTACCATATTCTTGCAGAAAAGTAAGCTAGAGAAAATAAAATGGTATTAAGAAAATCATAATGAAGACAAAATATGTTTACTGTTCATTCAGTGGAATTAGATGATCATAAAGGTCTTTATCCTCATCATCTTCATGTTAAGTAGGCTAAGGAGGAGAAGGATAAGGAGGAGTTGATCTTGCTGTCTCAGGGATGACAGAGGAAGAAGAGATAGAGGTCGAGAAGGTGGAAGAGACAGGCATAGTCGGTGTAACTTTTCAGGAATACATTTAATTTTGTCTGACTTTTTTGTTTGTTCATTTCTCTAAAATGTTTCTATATGGTGCCCCTTCTTACTTCTACCATTTGTTTTAGTTTTAGTGCCTGTATCATACCATAGAAGGGCCTATGTCATAAAAGAAGTTAAAAAGCAGTCCCGAATAGTCAGAAGCCTTCTGCCAGACTGTCTAATGTCAGCTTGTTTTCTGGCACTGCTGCTTCTATGTCTTCTTCCTCATTGTTTGATCCTGGCTTAGAAGCATTCTTCTCCATCAAATCGTCTTCCGTTAATTCCTCTGGTGTGGTGTCTATTCGCTCTTGAATTTTGACAAGATCTATTTCTCGAAACCCTTTACCCCACCTTTTTTTTTTTTTTTTTTTTTTTGGCATATCCACAATATCTTTCATAATTTCCTTGATTAGCTCTGTCATAAATCCTGTGAAGTCACGCACAACATTTGGACACAGTTTTCTCAAGCAGAGTTTATTGTCTCAGGCTTAACGGCTTTCACCACTTTTTCTACAACAATGATGGCATCTTTAATGATGTAATCTTTCTAGACTTTCATGGTGGCCCTCTCCTGGGGTTCTCTTCCAAGGCATTGACAATCCTTTCCATAGAGTACGTGTATAATGAGCCTTAAAGGTCCTTATGACCCTCTGTTCTAAAGGCTGAATTAGAAACATGTTTGGGGACAAGTATATGATTTCAGTGCCTTTGCTGTTGAACTCATGGGGCTCTGGGTGGCCAGGGGCACTGTCCAATATCAAAATAACTTTAAAAGGCAGTCCCTTACCGGCAAGGTATTTCCTGACTTCAATCACAAGGTATTGATGAAACCAATCCAGGAAAAGTGTTCTTGTTGTCCAGGCTTCCTTGTGGTACAATCAAAACACTGGCTGCTGGTGTTTATCTTTTCACTTCAAGGCTCAAGAGTTAGCAGATTTATAGATAAGGGCAGTTGTGATCATAAACTCAACTGCATTTGCACAAAACAGTAGAGTTATCTAGCCCTTTCTGCCTTAAATCCTGATGCTACCTTCTCTTCCTTACTAATACATGTCCTTTGTGGCGTTTCGCCATCCACCCACCCACCCCCACAGAATAGAGCACATTCATCTGCATTAAAAACCTGCTCAGGCAGGTATCTTTTCTCCACAAGGATTTTCTTAATGGTGTTTGGGAACTCATCTGCTGCCTCTTGATCAGCAAGAAGCTGCTTCTCTTGTTATCTTGACATTTTTAAGCCAAGCCTCTTTCTAAATCATCAAACCATCCTTTGCTGGCATTAAATTCTCCAGCTTTAGATCCTTCGCCTTCCTTTTGCTTTGTCATATAACAACTTTGCTTTTTCTTGAAACAAACTCGAGTCTATAGATATGCCTTTTTTATAGCCTCATTTTCAAATGAGATTAAAAGGACATTTCACAAAAAATACATGGTTTTTGAACCTGTTGGTGTAGTTGCAGAGATGGCTTCACAAATTCCCTTTTTCCACAATGGTCCTTACACTGGATTATTTTATCTAGAAATGGCAGGCAACAGCAACTATAGTTGCAGACTCCAATTTATGGTACATACCAAGCAATTCAAGTTTTTCTTGTCATGTCATGACTTTTCTCTGCTTCTTGGGAGCAATTCCAGCATCACTAGTGGTACTTTGTATGGGTCCTGTGGTTTTTATTCAAGGCTTATGATATTGCACTAAACATGACAAAAAATTAATGCAAGAACTGGCCAGGCATGGTGGCTCATGCCTGTAATCCCAGTACTTTGGGAGGCCAAGGCGGGCAGATCACGAGATCAGGAGATCGAGACCATCCTGGCTAACGTGGTGAAAGCCCATCTCTACTAGAAATACAAAAAATTAGCTGGGCATGGTGGAATGCGCCTGTAGTCCCAGCTACTCGGGAGGCAGGAGAATTGCTTGAACCCAGGAGGTGGAGGTTACAGTGAGTCAAGATCACACCATTGCATTCCAGCCTAGGCGACAGAGCTAGACTCTGTTTCAAAACTTAAAAAAAAGCAAGAACTGAGAGAAGTCAATTCTCATTTCTCTCAGTTCCTGTATATTTTTGTTTATGGTGATATGTAATTTACTGGAGAGACCAATTTCTTATATGGAAATGGTATTACAAGATTTTTTAATACTGTGTATTTTATTTTACATTTATGTAACTTAATTTTTTATTATTCTACTTTAAGTTCTGGGTTACATGTGCAGAACGTGCAGTTCTGTTACATAGGTATACATGTGCCATGGTGGTTTGCTGCATCCATCCACCTGTCACCTATATTAGGTATTTCTCCTAATGCTATCCTTCCCCTAGCCCCCCTCAACCCCCACAGGCCCCAGTGTGTGATGTTCTCCTCCCTGTGTCCTCCCTGTGTCCATGTGTTCTCATTGTGCAACCCCCACTTATGAGTGAGAACATGAGGTGTTTAGTTTTCTGATGTTGTGATAGTTTGATGAGAATGATGGTTTCCAGATTCATCTATGTCCCTACAAAGGACATGAACTCATTCTTTTTTATGTCTGCATAGTATTCCATAGTGTATATCTGCCACATTTTCTTAATCCAGTATGTCATTGATGGACATTTGGGTTGGTTCCAAGTCTTTGCTATTGTGAATAGTGCCACAACAAACATACATGTCATGTGTCTTTATCATAGATTGATTTCTAATCCTTTGGATATATGCCCAGTAATGGGATTGCTGGACCAAATGGTATTTCTAGTTCTAGATCCTTTAGGAATTGCCACACTGTCTTTCACAATGGTTGAACTAATTTACACTTCCACCAACAGTGTAAAAGTGTTCCTATTTTTCCATAACCTCTCCAGCATCTGTTGTTTCCTGACTTTTTAATGATCGCCATTCTAACTGGTGTGAGGTGGTCTCTTTGTGGTTTTCATTTGCATTTCTCTAATGACCAGTGATGATGAGCATTTTTTCATACATCTGTTGGCTGCATAGATGTCTTCTTTTGAAAAGTGTCTGTTCATATCCTTTGCCCATTTTTTGATGGGGTTGTTGACTTTTTTCTTGTAAATTTTTTTTTTGGTTCCATATGAAGTTTAAAGTAGTTTTTTCTAATTCTGTGTGTGAAGAAAGTCAGTGGTAGTTTGATAGGGAGAGCCTTGAATCTATAAATTACTTCGGGCAGTAAGGCCATTTTCATGATATTGATTCTTCCTATCCATGAGCATGCAATGTTTTTCTATTTGTTTATGTCTTCTCTTACTTCCTTGAGCAGTGATTTTTGAAGAGGTACTTCATATCCCTTGTAAGTTGGATTCCTAAGTATTTTATTCTCTTTGTAGCAATTGTGAATGGGAGTTCACTCATGATTTGGCTCTCTGTTTGTCTGTTATTGGTGTATAGGAATGCTTGTCATTTTTGCACATTGATTTTGTATCCTGAGACTTTGCTGAAGTTGCTTATCAGCTTAAGGAGATTTTGGGCTGAGACAATGGGGTTTTCTCAATATACAATCATGTCATCTGCAAACAGAGACAATTTGACTTCCTCTCTTCCTATTTGAATATGCTATATTTCTTTCTCTTGCCTGATTGCCCTGGTGAGAACTTCCAATACTATATTGAATAGGAGTGGTGAGAGAGGGTGTCCCTGCCTTGTGCCAGTTTTCAAACGGAATGCTTCCATTTTTTCCCCATTCAGTATGATATTGGCTGTGGGTTTGTCATAAAGAGCTCTTGTTATTTTGAGATATGTTCAATTAATATCTAGTTTATTGAGAGTTTTTAGCATGAAAGGCTGTTGAATTTTTTTTAAGGCCTTTTCTGCATCTATTGCAATAATCATGTGGTTTTTGTCATTGGTTCTGTTTATGTGATGGATTACGTTTATTGATTTCCATATGTTGAACCAATTACACAATTCTGACTGAAAAATTAAAATTGGGCAAACTTACCACTCAATGAGTGCCAAAGTTGTTGCTCTCTGATCAGCTAAAGGCAAGAGCAAAGCTTTCAATGGAAATTTTAAAGCAGCTGGATGATCCCACTTTGAAAATGCTTTGTAGAAGCATTTCTTCAAAGAATTATAACAGGAGATGTAACATGGCTTTATCAGTACCATCCTGAAGAAAATGTACAATCAAAGCAATGGCCATTGAGAGATGGAAGCTGTCTAGTCAAAGCGAAAGTGAACCAGTCAAGAGCAAAGGTCCTTGGAACAGTTTTTTGGGATGTTCAAGGGCATTTTGTTATTGACTTTCTAAAGGGTCAAAGAACATTAACATTTGCTTATTATGAAAGTATTTTGAGAAAGTTAGACAAAGTTTTAGCAGAAAAATGCACAGAAGAGTTTCACTAGAGTCTTTCTCTACAACAAAGCTCCTGCTCATTTTTCAATAGGAAATCATTAGGATCCACTTTACTGTCCTGATTTGGCTTCTTCTGACTTCTTTTTGTTTCCTTAATCTTAAAAAAATCTTTAAAGGACACCCATTTTTGTTCAGTTAATAATGTAAAAAATACTACATTAACATGGTTAAGTATCCAGGACACTCAGTTCTTCAGGAATGTTTTAAATGGTTGGTATCATCACTTACAAAATTGTTTTGAACTTGATGGAGCTTCTATTGAGAAATAAAGTTTACATTTTTAGTTTTTCTTTTTAAATTTCATTTTTCGTAAATGTTTGAAGTCCGAGATTGAAGAGATTGGTATTTCTGGATGGAAATAAAAACCCAGAAGGTAACTAAGTGGAAGTTCTAAATTCGTTCCAGCATTTAGGTTTGCAACAAGAAAACATACTAGTTTAATTCTTGTTCTTTAACTTTTCATCTGGAAACACTTAAGATTTTCCCTTTATTATGGAAATTCAAGATTTTACCAGGATGTGTCCTGGTGTGATTGCATGGCATATTTCTGCCTGGAATCTGTTGTATTTTCAGTCCGATGGTTCAAATCTTTCTTTAGCAAAGGAAATTTTTCTTCTGTTTCTTTGATTATGGCTTCCTTTTTGGCCTTTCTACTTGCTCTTCCTAAAACTCCTCCTAAATATTTAAAACTATCCTCCATATTGCTGAATTAATATCTCCTAATTTTTCTCTTTGTCTTCTTGCTTTACATTCTGATAGAGTTCCTTGTAGACACCCTGTGGAATGTCTTTCAAACATGGGTTCTCAGCTATGTTTATTGCTTTCAGCTATTTGCTTGAGTTTTAAAATTTGGTAATATGCTTTCATTTCCAAATCTTTTCATAGCCTTCAGTTGCACCTGATTCATAATTATCTTTAATTCCATGTTGAAAAATTCTCTATACTAGAGAAAGGGTAGATTAAAAAACAAAACATAAGAATAAAACTCTGGAAAACAACTATAACTGAAAGAAAAGAGAGGAAAGAAAGAATTGTTAAAGCAATAGGAAGAAAACAGGAGAGGTGATGTCACGAAAGCAAAACAAGGAAGGGTTTGAATAAGAGAGAAATATGAAAACATTTTTAATTCTGCAAACAAAAGGGAAATGAAAAGTACATGCAATTTTATAGTGTCAAGCAAAGTTTAGGCTCTGAGTAAGCAATACAAAAAAACCAAATAGCATAAAAGACTCCAAAACATTTGCCTCTGTGACCATAGCTTTGAGCTTTACAATAAAATCATCAGGATGAATAAGCTAACTACTCTGATTTGATCACTATAGATTATATACATCAAGACATCACTATGTACCCCATGAATATGTACAATTATTATTTGTCAATTTAAAAAATTAATTAAATCTTTAAAAAAAGACTACACACTCTCAAATGTTGGAGTCAAAAACTTGAGTTTCAAATTCAGTTTTGCTACTTACTGAGCAGAATACTTGTATTAATGTCAGGTGGTCAAGTTGAATACTTGTCTTAGTATCAGGTGGTCAAGTTGAACAACCTCTGAATTCTTTTTTTTTTTTTTTGACAGAGTTTTTGTTCTTGTTGCCCAGGCTAGAGTACAATGGCATGATCTCAGCTTGCTGCAACCTCTGCCTCCCAGGTTCAAGCGATTCTCCTGTCTCAGTCACTCGAGTAGCTGGGATTACAGGTGCCCACCACCATGCCCAGCTAATTTTTGTATTTTTAGTAGAGATGGGGTTTCACCATGTTGGCCAGGATGGTCTTGAACTCCTGATCTCAGGTGATCCACCTGCCTCAGTCTCCCAAAGTGCTGGGATTACAGGCGTGAGCCACCACGCAAGGCCTGATTTCTTATCTAAAGTTTATTTAGGATAATTGAATGGGAAAACAACTTTAAACTAATTAATACAGGAATCATCAAAGTACAGCCTTCCTGCTGCCTGTTTATGAATGTAAAGTTTTGTTTGTTTGTTTTTGAGACCTAGTCTTACTCAGTAGCCCAGGCTGGAGTGCAGTGGCATGATCTCAACTCACTGCAAACTCTGCCTCCTGAGTTCAAGCGATTCTCCTGTTTCAACCACTCGAGTAGCTGGAATTACAGGCATGCACTACCACGCCTGGCTAATTTTTGTATTTTTAGTAGAGACAGGGTTTCACTATGTTGGCTAGGCTGGTCTGGAACTCCTGACCTCAGGTGACCCACCTGCCTCGACCTCCCAAAGCGATGGGATCACAGGTGTGAGCCACTGCGCCCAGCCCATAAATGTAAAGTTTTATTGGAACATAAAAACAAAACAAAACAAAACAAAAAAATGGTCATGAGGAAAGTGAAAGGAGGAAATCGCAATTTAGATGAGAACCAAAATAAAGTTATAAGATGGCACCGTGATGCAAGTAAATGAAGGCTTGGGAGAAAAGGTGAAGGATCAATGCCCCCACTCCTCAGCTGTGCCACCCTGATCAGGTTTCTTAACCATTCTAAGTCTTGTTTTCCTCATCCATAAAATAAGAATTGCCATATTAGCATCTTAAGTTTGTTCTGAGTATTAAATGAGAATGTCTGAAAACACTTAGCAAAATGCTTGGCACATTATAAGCTTTTAATAAATGTTCCTTCTTAATAGCATTATCACTAATAGATTAATTAAAATACACCATTTGGACATTAGTGATCTGGAAAACTATCCACCAGAGGGCAACAGATTGTAAAAGATTGGGCACGAAACAATAAGACAGACAAAATTATCATTTATTGAGTGCTAGGTTTGTTTCCAGGGCTATGTTCAACACCCCCACATGACAAACAGTGAAAGAATTGGGATTCATTGGCCCGGAAAAGAGAAAACCTAGTGAGGGGGCTGTGATTAAGGCATCATGTGGATCAGTGTGATAATTACGGCCAGGTATTTGAAATGCCGGTGTTTGGTGTCAAGGAGTCTCCATGGACAGAACTAGTAAACAATAAATGTTACTCCAGGAAAGTAGAGCAGTTCAACACACAGATTTTCCCTCTAACAATTGTAGTTATCCCAGAATCAATAGTTCAAGCCAAGACTGGATGGACCTTTGACATAAATGTTATTGTGGGAATTTCTCATTGTGTGGTTGAATCTTGAATGTCCAAAAACAAACACAGTCTCTCTCTGTTGTCCAGGCTGGAGTGCTCTGGCATGATCTCAGCTCACTGGAACCTCCATCTCCCGCTTCAGGCGATTCTCCTGCCTCAGCTTCCTGA
Organism: Rhinopithecus bieti; assembly: GCF_001698545.2. Lineage (NCBI taxonomy): Eukaryota > Metazoa > Chordata > Mammalia > Primates > Cercopithecidae > Rhinopithecus > Rhinopithecus bieti. Next base: position 314,387 of record NW_016829743.1, on the reverse strand, counting down.
GTAGCTGGGATTACAGGTGTGCACCACCACGTCCGGCTAATTTTTGCATTGTTAGTAGAGATGGGGTTTCGCCATGTTGGCCAGGCTAGTCTTGAACTCCTGATCTCAGGTGATCTGCCCGCCTCGGCCTCCCAAAGTGTTGGGATTACAGGCATGAAGCACTGCACCTAGCCAAAATTTTTTCATTCTTATGCAATCTTCTCAGCTACCTAGTGTATGGGGTCATGAATTTAAAGGTTGTTTATCTAATAGATTGTGCTTTTCTAGCTGACTCAAAAACACTGTCAGTAGCAGCATGTGAGTAACCTAACATGATAAATATCAGTAAGGGAAGGGCTAAATCTTACGAGAATTTTGGTATTTTCAACATCAAGCTGAATTGAAGGACTTAATCACTTTCTCTGTATCAGCGTAAGGAAATCTATTTTGGGGTAATGTAAAACAAAGAAGCTTGGGTTTACCTGTTGGTCAGAAAGACCATGAAATGTCAGCAAAGGCTTAGTAGCATTTTCTCCAACTACTTAGGAAAAACAATGAAAAGAACAGCAAGTCCCCTACACACACACACACACACACACACACACACACACATACACAAACACATATGTGCCCACACATTTCTTAGGTTATTTGCTCAGAGACAATTATTAGCATCTAATCTGCATCTTCAAAGCATAGGGAAAGGTTCTGCTTTTAAATAAAACCTTTTTTTCCCCTTCCTTTTTTCTCCTCTCACTTCCTCTTTTCATTCCTATTTTTTCAAAACTGATTTGAAGAGAAGATAAGTGAATTAATAAGACTCATGTTAGTTTAAAAAGACATTCTTAATAATTCCAGTAATCTTGTATAGAAAAATATAGCTGAAAAACTAATACAACTATGTACCAGAATTATTCTATTTTTGTTATTCTATTTATGTTACTATTTATGCTTACAAAAAGACAAATAAAGATCAAATAATATGTGAATTAAGCAGAATAAGGAAGAGAAAAACTAA
>NW_016829743.1:296546-310199 GCF_001698545.2 Rhinopithecus bieti | reverse complement strand
GACTCATGTTAGTTTAAAAGACATTCTTAATAATTCCAGTAATCTTGTATAGAAAATATAGCTGAAAACTAATACAACTATGTACCAGAATTATTCTATTTTGTTATTCTATTTATGTTACTATTTATGCTTACAAAAGACAAATAAAGATCAAATAATATGTGAATTAAGCAGAATAAGGAAGAGAAAAACTAATGTGTCTACCAGAACGATGCTATGGTGGCTTTGAATGAAAAGTCAATCTTCTGGTTATTTGGACTCTATCCCTTTACCTCCATCCTGCATCATCAATTTCTGCCTCATTACTGGGCAGCAACACAAACACACATAGATATATACTTTATAACCGAGTTGCAAAAATAATGCCTCCTGACCTCGCTTCTTCCACTGTATACTATCTCATTTTCTTTCCTCTTATTAAAAGCAAAACATATTTTTAAAAAAGTATTGTCATCTCTCCACTTCTTTATTTTATTTTTAGCCTTCTCTGATACAGCCCCTGAGTCCACTAAGGCTCCTTCTGTCAAGTTTATCAGTGATCTCTATAGAACTCTATTGGTGAGTTCTTTATTCTCCTCTTTCTACAGTAAACGTATATATTTTTTTTCTTTTTTTGAGATGGAGTCTTGCTCTGTCACACAGGATGGAGTGCAGTGGTGCAATCTTGGCTCACTGCAACCTCCACCTTCCGTGTTCATGTGATTCTCCTGCCTCAGCCTCCTCAGTAGCTGGGACTACAGGTGTGTGCCACCACACCTAGCTAATTTTTGTGTTTTTAGTAGAGACAGGGTTTCACCATGTTGGCCAGGCTGGTCTCGAACTCCTGACCTCAGGTATCCACCTGCCTTGGCCTCTCAAAGTGCTGAGATTACAGGAGTGAGCCACTGTGCCTGGCCTAGAGTAAACATATAATTTATTATCCAAACCGGAAGATGTTTGGGATAAAGAAGCACTAAACTAATGAATGTTATTTGATTTTTTTGAAATATTAATATATTGGGTGAAAAAAATATATATATATATATTTTGAGACGGAGTCTCACTCTGTCGCCCAGGCTGGAGTGCAGTAGCGCAATCTCGGCTCACTGCAAGCTCCACCTCCCGGGTTCACGCCATTCTCCTGCCTCAGCCTCCCAGTAGCTGGGACGACAGGCGCCCGCCACCACGCCAGGCTAATTTTTTTTGTATTTTTAGTAGAGACAGGGTTTCACCGTGTTAGCCAGGATCGTCTGGATCTCCTGACCTCGTGATCTGCCCGCCTCGGCCTCCCAAAGTACTGGGATTATAGGCGTGAGCTACCGCGCCTGGCTGAAAAATATATTTTTATTAAATTGGTAAACTGTTAACATAGTTTTATTAAAAACATTTTCATAAATAATTTCTACAAATAAAATATATGTATGCTTAAAATTTGATTTATTGCTACTTATATATTAAACTATATTTATAGTATTGGTCATCTGACCATCAACAACAACATAAATAGAATAGTTATTCCTGGTACATAGGCACAGAGCTGCAGTTTTTTGGCTGTATCTGTCTCTTATACAAGGTCACTGGATTATTTTTCTAAAAATGTACTTTTTAACTAACTTTGATCTTATTACTTTAATTATCTTATAAAATTACCTGTAAACGTCTTCAAATTTGCGTTTTGTGGTTTTTTAATGACAGCCACCATTCTGTGGTGAGCTAGCAGATTTTCCACTTGCCTTGCAGAGCCCTTCACCCTCCTGCAGACTAAGTGACTGGCACCTGGTGTGTGAGGAAACATGGTGGCTGCAGCCAAGGTCACAGTTGCAGAGGCAGTGGTGCGGCCTATAGCCAGGGATTGGGGAGAGAAAACTTTGCTGGACAAATGTGTTGGTGCCTTAAATGGCTCTTCTTTATAGACTCAATATTTTAAATTGAGAAACTAACTTACCTGTAAGGGCTGGCGTACTTGGTAAACTTAGAGTAAATTCTGCTAAATGTTCTGTGTTTTAGTCTGTTTGGGCTGCCATAACAAAATACAATAAACCAAGTGGCTTATAAACAACAAACATTTACTTCTCACAGTTCTAGAGGTTGGGAAGTCCAAGATAGGGGTTGGCAGATTCAGTGTCTAGTATGAGCCTATTTTCTCATAGAAGACGCCTTCTCTCTGTGTCCTCTCATGGTAGAGGAGAAGAGCTAGCTTTCTGGGGTCTCTTCTATCTATTTTATAAAGTTTCATTTTATTTTAAATTGACAAATAATAATTATATATTTATAAAGTACAATGTGGTGTTTTAATACATATATACAATATGGAGTCGTGAATTTAGGCTAATTAGCATACTAATCACCTCAAATATTGATCATTTCTTTGTGGTGAGAACATTTGAAATCCTGTTTTAGCTATTTTGAAATAAACAATATATTATTATTATTTTGTTATTCATTATTTTTTTTTTTTAGATGGAGTCTCGCAATGTCACTCACACTGGAGTACAGTGACATGATCTTGACTCACTGCAAACTCCACCTCCCAGGTTCACTCCATTCTCCTGCTTCAGCCTCCTGAGTAGCTGGGACTCCTGCCACCATGCCCGGCTAGTTTTTTGTGTTTTTAGTAGAGATGGGGTTTCACTGTGTTAGGCAGGAACAGTATATTATTATTATAGTCACTGTGCTGTGCAATAGAGCACCAGAATTTATTACCGCTAACTAAAACTCTGTTCCCATTGACCAACATCTCCCTTTTCCCCATCAACCCCCACAATCCCCAGACTGATAACCACTATTCTACTCTCTACTTCTATGAGTTCACCTTTTTTAGATTCCACATATAAGCGAGATCATATGGTATTTGTCTCTCTGCACGTGGTTTATATCACTTAACATAATGTCCTCTAGGTTCATGACAGAATTTTCTGTTCTTTTTGTTTTGTTTTGTTTGTTTTTTGGGGGTGAATAGTATTCTATTGTGTATATGTAGCACATTTAAAAAATCTATTCATGCACTGATGGACACCTAAGTTGTTTCCATATCTTGGCTATTGTGATCAATGCTGCAATGGATATGGGAGTGCAGACATCTCTTTGATATACTGATTTCAGTTCCTTTGAGTATGTGCCCAATAGTGACATTGCTTAATCATGTGTTACTTTTCTATTTAGTTTTTTTGAGGAACCTTCATACTGTCTTCTAAAATGGCTGAAATTACAATGCCACCAACAGTGTATAAGTATTCCCTTTTCTACATCCTTGCCAACACTTATCTTTCATCTCTTTGGTAATAGCCAATCTATTGAAAAAAACAAACAACCCCATCAAAAAGTGGGTGAAGAATATGAAGAGACATTTCCATTCTTTTGCATTTGCTGAGGAGTGTTTTACTTCCAATTGTGTGGTCAATTTCAGAATAAGTGCAATGCGGTGCTCAGAAGAATGTATATTTTGTTGATTTGGGGTGGAGAGTTCTGTAGATGTCTAATAGGTCTTCAAAAGAAGATATATATGTGGCCAAGAAACATATGAAAAACAGCTCGTAATCACTGGTCATTAGAGAAATGCAAGTCAAAACCACAATGAGATACCATCTCACACCAGTTAGAATGGTGATCATTAAAAAGCTAGGAAACAACAGACGCTGGAGAGGATGTGGAGAAATAGGAACGCTTTTACACTGTTGGTGGGTGTGTAAATTAGTTCAACCATTGTGGAAGATGGTGTGGCAATTCCTCAAGATTCTAGAACTAGAAATGCCATTTGACCCAGCAATCCCATTACTGGGCACATACCCAAAGGATTATAAATCATTCTACTATGAAGACACATGCACATGTATGTTTTTTGCAGCACTATTCACAATAGCAAAGACTTGGAGCCAACCCAAATGTCCATCAATGACAGACTGGATAAAGAAAATGTGGCACATATATACCATGGAATACTATGCAGCCATAAAAAAGGATGCGTTTATGTCCTTTGCAGGGACTTGGATTAAGCCTGAAACCATCATTTTCAGCAAACTAACACAGGAACAGAAAACCAAACACCTCATGTTCTNGAACGCTTTTACACTGTTGGTGGGTGTGTAAATTAGTTCAACCATTGTGGAAGATGGTGTGGCAATTCCTCAAGATTCTAGAACTAGAAATGCCATTTGACCCAGCAATCCCATTACTGGGCACATACCCAAAGGATTATAAATCATTCTACTATGAAGACACATGCACATGTATGTTTTTTGCAGCACTATTCACAATAGCAAAGACTTGGAGCCAACCCAAATGTCCATCAATGACAGACTGGATAAAGAAAATGTGGCACATATATACCATGGAATACTATGCAGCCATAAAAAAGGATGCGTTTATGTCCTTTGCAGGGACTTGGATTAAGCCTGAAACCATCATTTTCAGCAAACTAACACAGGAACAGAAAACCAAACACCTCATGTTCTCACTGATAAGTGGGAGTTGAACAATGAGAACACATGGACACAGGAAGGGGAACATCACACACTGGGGCCTGTTAGTGAGTAGGGGGCTAGGGGAGGGATGGCATTAGGAAAAAAACCTAATGTAGATGATGGGTTGATGGGTACAGCAAACCACCATGGCATGTGTGTCCCTATGTAACAAAACTGCACGTTCTGCACATATGTCCCAGAACTTAAAGCATAATAATAATAATAATAATAATAATAAAGTCAGAGGAATTACAAAGTCTTTATTTTTAAAGGCATCAGAGAGTCTTTAAAGTGTAAGCGATGGGATAGAATCACCCAAAATTCCAGAGAGGCAGAACCTTTCTCAGGTGACCTGACATCACCAACAATTTATTACCTTGAGGGGAGAGCTGGGGGGAGATTTGCTGATTCTAGACATGAGCTGAATATTGAACTTAGTCTAGGCTGAGGAGGAAAGAACAATAAAAATTTTCTTGACTGTGTAAGTGTAGAGGGAAAATTTGGAAGCTGCTATGGTCTGAATGCTCCACCCAAAATTTGTATGTTGGAAACGTAATCACCAATGCAACAGTATTGGGAGGTGGGGCCTAATGGGAAGTGTTTAGGTCATGAGGGCTCTATGTTTAAGAACGGATAACTGACAGTATAAAAAGGGCTTGTTGGAATAAGTTCATTCTCTTCTGCTCTTCTGCCATGTGAAAACACTTTATGGCCCTTCTGTCTTCTGCCATGTGAGGATGCAACAAGTAGGCCCTCAAAAGATCCCAGCACCCTGATTTTTAATTTCCCAGGCTCAGAACTGTGAGAAAATGAATTTCTATTCTTTATAAATTACCCAGTTTCAGGTCTTCTGTTATAGCAGCACAAATGGACTAAGAAACCTGAGGTGGTCCCTAACACATGGCTGATTTTCTCACAGGACATTTACTAGGTTCTAGGAGTACATGGGAGTCTGGTGATCTAGATCTAGACAGATGTCTTCTAAAAGTAGAGTGAAATCTTTCACAGTCCTGCATACCGTGAAAGAGGCTGACTGTGGTGTTTTCTCCCCTAGTTGATTTGCCAAATTTTGAAGCTATATAGTATGGGTAACTGAGGAGTTGGGCAGAGAAACTCTGAAAAGAAGGGCTAGCTCTCCTATTGTCTTTCAGATTGGAGGAGATGGATGCCTGACAGTATCTTAATCAAAGGCCCAGGAGGCCACCTTCAAGGAATAGGGTGAAGCAGAGGCAGATTAAGCTTTACGTAAATTGAAATCCAGACCAATGAACCTGGATCCCTTACTGCCATGAGGTGATCAGTCTTTTATATTTGCCTAAGAGAAAGAAGGGAAAATACTATCTGGTGGAAGAAAGTATAACTTTAAGCATTTCTGGTTCTTTTATATATAATGCACAGCATTGAATTTAAAAAATACGAGGCAGACAAAATATGATTGATAATCAAGAGGTAAAAGACATTAGAAACAGACCTATAGATATTAGATTAGGATACAAAGATGTTTAAATAGCTATAAATAATGTTTTGAAGAGAATAGTGGAAAAGATATATATATATAATAGGTGAAAATACATACACAATAGGTGAAAATTCTCTATAGAGATATTTCAACAGAGATTTTGAATTTATTGAAAAATAAGGCCAGATGCAGTGGCTCACTCCTGTAATCCCAGCACTTTGGGAGGCTAAGGCAGGTGGATTACTACAGCCCAGGAGCTCGAGACCAGCCTGGGCAACATGGCAAAACCCTGTCTCTACAAAAAAATACAGAAATTAGCTGGGCATGGTGACATGTGTCTGTAGTTCCAGCTACCAGGGAGACTGAGGTGGGAAGATTGCTTGAGCCTGGGAGGTCAAGGCTGTAGTGAGCCATGATCATGCCACTTCACTCCAGCCTGGGCAACAAAGTAAAACCCTGTCAAAAAACAAGGAAAGAAAGAAAAGAAAAGAAAACAAAACAAAAGGAAAAAAACGTGAATCGGATATTATAAGAGACAGGAAAACAAAACAAAACAAACAAAAAAAAAACCATATGGACCCTGTGTCACGTAATACCCAACCGTCCTTCTTCTCTTTGAAGAGACACCAGCTTAGGCACATATTGGAGACTGTCTCTTCTGGATTTGCAAACCAATATCACTAATAATGCTTTCCTTCCTACTATTTAGCCATCCTGATCATCTTTTGGACAACATAGCTCTCAGAAAGAATGTTTCTGTCAGCCCCGCTAAGGTGTCAGACTTTCAGTCTCCCTCCCAGGAACCTATCCTTCCTAGATCTAGATAGATCTAGAAAGGGCAGAGAAAGCCTGGCTGTTTATTTCACCAATGCAGACTTTCTAGACATATGCAAATCTCCTCCACAAAATGCAGCTTCGCAGGGCTATTCTCATCTTCAGGTCATCTGAACAGCCATCTTGAAATATGTCAAAAAGTATATTTGGGAATGAATTTTTTTTTGTTTCCTTTAGTGATAACAAGTTGCATAGAAATGACAGTTATTTTCCGATATTTGAAAAATTATTATGCAGAAGAGGAATTAGGTTATTCAGAGAAAACCACTGGGAGAAAGTAGGCAAGTTCCAAGAAGAAGTATTTTAATGTACAACAACTTGACTCTCTAGCAATGGAACCTCTCTAACAATGAAACATGAGAAACCTCTTTAACAATGGAAATGTACCATTGTTAGCTCTCTAACAATGGAACATGAGAAACTGTTGTGAGAGAGTTCAGGGAAGACATGGAGGATGTTTGGCCAGAGGAGGTGTTGGGGTTAGAGGGAGGGAGCAACAAATTATACTTCCTCTACTCCTGACTTGGAATCAATTTTAAGATAGACAGAAGATTCACACAGATGGAGAAAAAGTGTCAGCTCTGTTGTTGATAAAGCTGGTTGGCAAATGTGGCTTTAGGCAAGTTAATGCATGATTCACACTCAGGACCATACTTGGCACTTTCCTCAGTATCTTTCTTTTCTTCTTTCCTCAGTATCTTACTATGTTGCCCAACCTAAAGTGCAATGGCTATTCACAGATGTGATCATAGAGCACAACAGCACTGCAGTCTGGAACTCCTGGGCTCAAACAATCCTTCCCCCTCAGCCTCCTGAGCCACTGGGTCTACAGGCATGTGCTGCCACACCCAGTTTATAAGACTATGTTTCTTAAAATACATTTTCAGTCTTAGTTTGCTGCTGTTTCTCCATTCCCCTTTACCACTTGATACAGACCTTCTTGATTATTCTTTTTTCCCAGTTGACTGAAATTCTGTTCAGGATAAGAGTACCTCTTTTTAAGACTAAATAATGCTTCCTTCCTGATTCCTTCTCTCCCAAAGTTGGCAGTAAAGTGTTGCTATACTACCATATTAACACATCTTAGGGATTCCAGAGAGCCCTCAAGGGGACATCAAACAAAATTCTCAGACAAGCCTTTAACAGAACCTATGGAGAGATGGAGGAGCACGCTGATGAAAACACTAGACCTTAAAAGTTCTACTAGACCCTTCCTTGTCCTTATTGTGAAGCACCTGCAGAATCCCCTTCACTGCCATTCACACACAAATATCTGGCAAAAAAAGGGTAAAGACAAGAGATAAATTTGTTTTTTTATAGAGAAAGTTGGATAATTAAGGAAGGTCAGGAGTAGGAATTAAGAGAAGAATCAATGTCTCTAACTGTTTAAAGGATTTTCAGAGAGAAGAAGGATTAGATTTCATTTTACTCAGCTCCTAAGAGAAGAGAGGAACTAGTGAAGGTGAGGGGTGAATGGAGGGGGCCGTAATAAGAAGATGGATATTTGCTTCACTTAAAAGACTTTCTTACAAGCAGGAATGTACTCTGCCTTATTGGGAGAGTGATTGTCCCCCTCACTAATGGAAGTGAAGCCTAGGTTACAGTGTCAGGGGTGTGGAAGAGAAGATCCAGGAATTTGGCCAAGAAATGACAGCATTAAGTGCTTTTAAGGTCTCTTCCAACCCTGACTATTCACAATCCTGTCAGTAGGAATGTTTGATCTATGACCTCAAAGATGTTTTGGAGCAAGAAGTGGCAAAATAAATAAATAAATAAATAAATAAATAAATAAATAAATAAATAGCACCACCCTCCATTTGACATACAAATCTTTATTTAATTTTGCTTCTTTCATTTTACTTTTTAGGTTTCCAAATCATCTCATGCAATCCTCCCATTTTATAATCCATTATTAAATTCAGTGGCCCTTTCTAAGCTCTCTGTCTCCTTTGACAGCTGATGTGGGTCATTGTTTTGTCCTCCTTGGAATCTCTTCTCCTACCATCTGTGACAGCAAGTTATCTTATTTCCATCCTTGACTGTGTTTTAAATTCTTCTGCCTTTTAACGTGGGTAGAACATTATCAATGGCCTACTTTTTTCTCTTTCTCTCTCTAGTCTCAGCTTCAAAGTGTGACTACAATGGAGGTAACGCTCATATCTTGGTTATATTTCTTTTTTCTGAGATACACTGTCTCATCATTTGCTGCTTCATGAGAATTTCCTACTTCATTTCCATTGTCACTTCAAACTTTTTAACCTAAAATAAACTTACCCCTCTTACTTAAGAAGAGAGTTGGGTGCACCTTCCATGTGCTTACTGAAGACCCCTCACTTCCTCTGTCATTAGGGTGACTACCCACCCTAGACACTGCCCCAATGTAATTATTTTTAAATTTCTTTTATTTCAGTAGTTTTTGGGGTACAGGTGGTGTTTGGTTACATGTATAAGTTCTTTAGTGGTGACTTCTGAGATTTTGGTGCACTCATCACCTGAGCAGTATACACTGTACCCAATGTGTGGTCTTTTATCTCTCACCCCCCTCCCACCATTCCCACTGAGTCCTCAAAGTCCATTGTATCATTCTTATGCCTTTGTGTCCTCACAGCTTAGCACCCACTTATAAGTGAGAACATACGATGTTTGGTTTTTCATTCCTGAGTTACTTCAATTACAATAACAGTCTTCAACTCCATCTAGGTTACTGCAAATGCCATTATTTTGTTCCTTTTTATGGCTGAGTAGTATTCCATGGTATATATATATATACCACATTTTCTTTATCCACTCATTGATTGATGGGATTTGGGTGGGTTCCATATTTTTGCAATTGTGAATTGTGCTGCTATAAACATGCATGTACAAGTGTCTTTTTCATACAATGACTTCTTTTCCTCTGAGTAGATACCTAGTAGTGAGATTGCTAGATCAAATGGTAGATCTACTTTTAGTTATTTAAGGAACATCCATACTCTTTTACATAGTGGTTGTATTAGTTTACATTCCCACAAGCAGTGTAAAACTGTTCCCTTTTCACCACATCCACACTAACATCTATTATTTTTTATTTTTGGCCATTCTTGAAGGTGTAAGCTGGTATCGCACGGTCATTTTGATCTGCATTTCCCTGATTATTAGTGATGTTGAGCATTTTTTTCATATTTATTGGCCATTTGTATATCTTCTTTTGAGAATTGTCTATTCACATCCTTAGTCCACTTTTGGATGGGGTTATCTGTTTTGTTTTGTTTTGTTTTTTGCTGATTTGTTTGAGTTTCTTGTAATTCCTTGAGATGTGACTTTAGTCATTTGTCAGATGCACAGTTTTTGAAGATTTTCTCCCACTCTGTGCATTGCCTGTTTACTCTGCTAATTATTTATTTTGTTGTGCAGAAGCTTTTTAGTTTAATTAAGTCCTCTCTATGTCTTTTTGTTGCACTTGCTTTTGGGTTCATGGTCATGAAGTCTTTGCTTAAACCAATGTCTAGAAGGGGTTTTGTGACGTTACCTTCTAGAATTTTTATGGTTTCAGTTCTTAGATTTAAGTCTTTGATCCATCTTGAGTTGATTTTTGTATAAGGTGAGAGATGAGGATCCAGTTTCATTCTACCTGTGGCTTGCCAATTATCCCAGCACCATTTGTTGAATAGAGTGTCGTTTCCCCACTTTATGTTTTTGTTGCTTTGTCAAAGATCAGTTTGTTGTAAGTGTTTGGCTTTATTTCTGGGTTCTCTGTTCTACTTCATTGGTCTGTGTGCCCATTTTTATACTAGTGCCATGATGTTTTGATGATGATAGCCTTGTAGTATAGTTTAAAGTCAGGTAATGTGATGCCTCTAGATTTGTTCTTTTTGCTTAGTCTTGCTTTGGCTATGTAGGCTCTTTTTGGATTCCATATTAATTTTAGGATTGTTTTCTCTAGTTCCATGAAGAATGATGATGGTATTTTCACGGGAATTGCATTGAACTTGCAGATTGCTTTTGGCAGTATAGTCATTTTCACAATATTGAGTCTACCCATCCATGAGCATGGGCTATATTTCCATTTGTTTGTGTCATCTATGATTTCTTTCAGCAGTGTTTTGTAGTTTTCCTTATAGAGGTCTTTCACCTCCTTGGTTAGGTATATTTCTGAGTATTTTAGTTTTTTTGCAGCTGTTGTAAAAGGGGTAGAATTCTTGATTTGATTCTCAGCTTGGTCACCATTGGTGTATAGCAGTGCTATTGGTTTGTGTATATTGATTTTGTGTCCTGAAACTTTACTGAATTCATTTATCACATCTAGGAGGTTTTTTGGATGAGTAGGGTTTGATACCTTCTACAATTATACCACCAGTGAACAGCGACAGTTTGACTTCCTTTTTACCAGTTTTGATGCCCTTGATTTCTTTCTTCTGTCTGATTGCTTTGACTAGGACTTCCAGTACTATGTTGAATGGAAGTGGTGAAAGTGGGCATCCTTGCATTCTTCCAGTTCTCGGGGGGAATGCTTTTAACTTTTCCCTGTTCAGTATAATGTTGGCTGTGAGTTTGTCATAGATGGTTTTTATTACCTTAAGTTATGTCCCATCTATGCCAATTTTGCTGAGGGTTTTAAACATGAAAGAATGCTGGATTTTGTCAAATGCTTTCTCTGTGTCTAATGAGATGAGCATATGATTTTTGTTTTTAACTCTGTTTATGTGGTGTATCACATTTATTGACTTGTGTATATTAAATTATCCCTGCATTCCTGATATGAAACCCACTTGATCATGGTGGATTATCTTTCTGATATGCTGTTGGATTTGGTTAGCTAGTATTTTGTTGAGGATTTTTGCATCTATGTTCATCAGGGATATTAGTCTCTGTAGTTTTCTTTTTTTGTTATGTCCTTTCCTGGTTTTGGTATTAGGGTGATACTGGCTTCATAGAATGATTTAGGAAGGATTCCCTCTTTCTCTATCTTTTTGAATAGTTTCAATAAGATTGGTATCAATCCTTCTTTGAATTCCTGATAAAATTCAGCTGTGAATCTATCTGGTCCTGGACTGTCTTGTTGTCGGCAATTTTTAAATTACCGTTATTTTTATCTCGCTGCTTGTTATTGGTCTGTTCAAAATTTCTATTTCTTCCTCGTTTAATCTAGGAGGTCTGTATGCTTTCAGAAATTTATCCATCTCCTCTCAGTTTTCTAGTTTGTGCACATAAAGGTGTTCATAAAAACCTTGAATGGTCTTTTGTATTTCTGTTGTATTGGTTGTAATATCTCCCATGTTGTTTCTAACTGAGCTTATTTGGATCGTCTTCTTTTCTTCGTTAATCTCACTAATGGTCTATCCCTTTTCTTTCTCTTTCAACAGACCAGGTTTTTGTTTCATTTATCTTTGGTATTGTTTTTTGTTTGTTTTAATTTCATTTAGTTCTGCTGTCATCTTGGTTGTTTGTTTTATTTTGCTGGGTTTGAGTTTGGTTTGTTCACGTTTCTCTAGTTCCTTGAGGTGACCTTAGATTGTCTATTTGTACTCTTTCAGATTTTTTGATGTAGGGCCTTAATGCTATGAACTTTTCTCTTTGCACTCCTTTTGCTGCATCTCAGAAGTTTTGATAGGTTGTGTCACTATTATTGTTCATTTCAAAGAACTTTTAAATTTCTATCTTGATTCCATTGCTGATGCAAAGATCATTCAGGAGCAGATTAATTTCCATGTATTTGCATAGTTTTGAGGGTTCCTTTTGGAGTTGATTTCCAATTTTATTCCACTGTGGTCTGACAGAGTACTTGATATAACTTTGATTTTCTTAAATTTATTGAGACTTGTTTTTCGGCCTATGTTCCACATTCTGATGAGTAGAATATCTATTTTACAGTTGTTGAGAGTTCTGTAAATATTTGTTAAGTCCATTTATTCTAGGGTATAGTTTCTTTGTTTATTTTCTGTCTTGATACTTTCTAGTTCTGTCAGTAGAGCATTGAAGCCCCCCACTATTATTGTATTCTGTCTATCTCACTTTTATTTATTTATTTATTTATTTATTATTATACTTTAAGTTCTAGGGTACATGTGCACAACATGCAGGTTTGTTACATATGTATACATGTGCCACGTTGGTGTGCTGCACCCATTAACTCATCATTTACATTAGGTATATCTCCTAATGCTATCCCTCACCCCCCAAAAGGCCCCAGAGTGTGATGTTCCCTTTCCTGTATCCAGGTGTTCTCATTGTTCAGTTCCCACCTATGAGTGAGAACATGCGGTGTTTGGTTTTCTGTTCTTGCGATAATTTGCTGAGAATGATGGTTTCCAGCTGCATCCATGTCCCTACAAAGGACATGAACTCATCCTTTTTTGTGACTGCATAGTATTCCATGGTGTATATGTGCCACATTTTCTTAATCCAGTCTGTCATTGATGGACATTTGGGTTGGTTCCAAGTCTTTGCTATTGTGAATAGTGCTGCAATAAACATACGTGTGCATGTATCTTTGTAGGAGCAAGATTTATAATTCTTTGGGCATATACCCAGTCATGGGATGGCTGGGTCAAATGGTATTTTTAGTTCTAGATCCTTGAGGAATCGCCACACCGCCTTCCACAATGGTTGAACTAGTTTATAGTCCCACCAACAGTGTAAAAGTGTTCCTATTTGTCCACATCCTCTCCAGGACCTGTTGTTTCCTCACTTTTTAATGATCACCATTCTAACTAGTGTGAGATGGTATCTCATTGTGGTTTTGATTTGCATTTCTCTGACGGCAAATGATGATGAGTATTTTTTCATGTGTCTGTTGGCTGCATAAATGTCTTCTTTTAAGAAGTGTCTGTTCATATCCTTTGCCCACTTTTTGATGGGGTTGTTTGTTTTTTTCTTGTAAATTTGTAAATTTGTTTGAGTTCTTTGTTGGTTCTGGATGTCAGATGAGTAGATTGCAAAAAT
>NW_016829743.1:267923-293126 GCF_001698545.2 Rhinopithecus bieti | reverse complement strand
ATGTTGCTGCCTGATCGTTCCTCTGGAAACTTCATCTCAGAAGGGTACTCATCCGTGTGAGTTGTCCGTCTGCCCCTACTGGGGGCTGCCTCCCAGTTAGGCTACTCAGGGCTCTGGGACCCACTTGAGGAGGCAGTCTGTCTGTTCTCAGATCTCAACCTCCATGCTGGGAGAACCACTACTCCCTTCAAAGCTGTCAGACAGGGACATTTAAATCTGCAGAGGTTTCTGCTGCCTTTTGTTTGGCTATGCCCTGTCCCCAGAGGTGGAGTCTACAGAGGCAGGCAGGCCTCCTTGAGCTGTGGTGGGCTGCACCCAGTTTGAGCTTCCTGGCCGCTTTGTTTACCTACTCAAGCCTCAGCAATGGCGGGCACCCCTCCCCCAGCCTCACTGCCACCTTGCAGTTAGATCTCAGACTGCTGTGCTAGCAATGAGTGAGGCTCCGTGGGCCTGGCACCCTCTGAGCCTGTCATGGGATATAATATCCTGGTGTGCCATTTGCTAAGACCCTTGGAAAAGCACAGTGTTAGGGTGGGAATGACAAGATTTTCCAGGTGCTGTGTGTCATGGTTTCCCTTGGCTAGGAAAGGGAATTCCCTTACCCCTTGTGCTTCCTGGGTGATGCAATGCCTCACTCTGCTTTGGCTCTCGCTCAGTGGGCTGCACCCACTGTCCGACATGCCCCAGTGAGATGAACCCGGTACCCGAATTGGAAATGCAGAAATCACTCATCTTCTGTGTCACTCATGCTGGGAACTGTAGCCTGGACCTGTTACTATTCGGCCATCTTGGAACCACCACTGCCTGTCTGTCTCATTTCTTACATCTAGTAGTGATTGTTTTATAAATTTGGGAACTCCAGTGTTAGGTGCATATATATTTAGGATTGTAATATTTTCCTGCTGGACTAGTCCTATTATTGTTATGTAATGTCCTTCTTTGTCTTTTAAAACTACTCTTGCTTTAAAGTCTGTTTTGTCTGATGTAAGAATAGTTACTCCCACTCAATTTCATGTCCATTTACATGCAATATATTTTTCCACCCCTTTACCTTAAGTTTATGTTAGTCCTTATGTGTTAGGCAAGTCTCTCGGAGACAGCAGATACTTGGCTGGTGAATTCTTATTAATTCTGATATTCTGGATCTTGAAAGTGGAGCATTTAGACCATTTACATTTACTGTTAGTTTTGAGATATGATGTACTATTGTATTCATTGTGCTAGTTGTTGCCTGAATATCTTGTTTGTTTGTTTGTTTTTCATTGTGGTATTATTTCATAGGTCCTGTGAGATTTATGTTTTAAGAAGGTTCTATTATGGTGTATTTTGAGGTTTTGTTTCAAGATTTAGAACTCCGTTTAGCATTTCTTGTAGTGCTGACTTTGTAGTGGCAAATTCTCTTGGTAGTGATAAATTCAGCATTTGCTTGCCTGAAAAAGACTTTATCTTCCCTTTGTATATGAAGCTTAGTTTTTCTGGTTACAAAATTCTTGGCTGATAATTATTCTTTTAAGGAGGCTAAAGTAAGGATAATTACTTCATTTAAGGAGATGAAAGATAGGACTCCAATCGCCTCTAACTTGTAGGGTTTCTGCTGAGGAATCTGCTGTTAATCTTATGGGTTTTCCTTTATAGGTTAGCTGATGCTTTTGCTTCACAGCTCTTAAGATTCATTCCTTCATCTTGACTTTAGATAACCTGATGACTGTGTGTTTAGGTAATTATCTTTTTGCAATGAATTACCTGGGTGTTCTTTGAGTTTCTTGTATTTGGATGTCTAGATCTCTAGCAAAGCCAGGGAAGTTTTCCTCAATTATTTCCTCAAATTAGTTTTCCAAAATTTAGATTTCTCTTCTTCCTCAGGAACACAAATTATTCTAATGTTGGGTCATTTAACATAATCCCAAATTGGTTGGAGGCTTTGTGCATTAAAAAATTTTTTTTTCTTTGTCTGTGTTGGATTGAGTTAATTCAATAGCATTGTCTTTGAGCTCTGAGGTTCTTTCTTCTACTTGTTCAATTCTATTGCTAAACCTTTTCAGTATATTTTGCATTTCTCTAAGCATGTCTTTTATTTCCAGAAGTTCTTATTGTTTTTTATTTATAATATCTATTTCTCTGAAGTATTTTTGTCCATATCTTGTGTTATTTTTAAAATTTCTTTAAGTTGGTTTTCACCTCTCTCTGGTGCCTACTTGAGTAGCTTAATAATCAACCTCTGAATTCTTTTTCTGGCAATTCAGAGATTTCTTCTTGGTTTGGATCTATTACTGGTGAACTAGTATAATCTTTTGGTGGTGTTATAGAACTCTGTTTTATTATATTGCCAGAATTGTTTTTCTGGTTCTTTCTCATTTGGGTCAATTATGTCAGAGGAAAGGTCTGGGACTCAAGGGCTGCTGTTCAGATTCTTTTGTCCAACAGAGTGATCCTTTGATGTGGTGCTCTCCCCTTTCCCCTAGAGATAGGGCTTCCTGAGAGCTGAACTGCAGTGATTGTTATTGCTCTTCTGGGTCTAGCCACCTAGTGGACCTACCAGGCTCCAGGCTGGTACTGGGGAGTGTCTGCAAAAAGTCCTGTGTTGTGATCTATTTTCAGGTCTCTCAACCATGAATACCAGCACCTACTCCAGTGGCGGTAGCAGGGGAGTGAAGCAGATTTTGTGAGAGTTTTTGGTTGTAGTTTTGTTTAGTGCGTGGGTTTTCTCAAATGCTGGTTATGCTCACAGTGAAGTTGTCATGTGGACGGACTCAGGACCTCTGGTTAGCCAGGATGTTACAAGTAGTGGAATTAGCTGTTGTCTTCTCCTTCCTTGGAGCAGGGCTGCTTTGTTATGAGTTGCTGTAATGGCTTGACTTGATTGTCCTCCAGTCAGAAGGTGGCAATTTCAAGAGAGCATCAGCTGCAGCAGTATAGGGAGAATACAAACTTGCTCTAAGGTCACCTGGATAAGTATTTGGTTTTCTCAGGTGATGGGCAGGGCCACAGGACTCCCACAAGATTATGTCTTTTGTCTTCAGCTACCAGGGCGGGCAGAGAAAGACCATCAGGTAGGGGCAGAGTTGGGCATGTTTGAGCTCAGACTATCCTTGGGCAGGGCTTACTGTGGCAACTGTGGAGTATGAGGGTGTGGTTCTCAGGCCAATGGAGTTATGTTCCCGGGGGGATTATGGCTGCCTCTGCTGCTTTGTACAGGTAGCCAAGGAAGTGGGGGAAAGCCAGTGGTGATAGGCCTCACCCCATTCCCACAGAGCCAGCAAGGCCAGTCTCACTCCCGCCATGCTCCTCCAACAACCAACAGAGTCAAATTTATATCCAGGCCTCTAGTAAGCAGGGCTGGGATGTTGCCCTGGGATACTATCCTCTCTGCTGAGAAGGCAGGCAGGGTTTTCAGGCCTCACCCCTCCCTGCGTACTGTGGCTTCTGTGCTCATATCTGCACTTTCTGTTCATCTCCATAGATCCTGCCAGGACAATTCATACTCAGTCAAAGTTATTACGAAGTTCAGCTAGAAGTTTCCTTCTCCCTGTGGCCCTTCCCCAATTCCACTGGCAGCCGTCCCCAAGGAACCCTGTGAGATACAGTTAGAAATGACTTCCCTGGACTTCCCAGGGGACCAGGAGTGCCTGCAGGGCTCTTCCCACTGCTTCTTCTGCTATTATATTTTGCTTGGTTCTCTAAATTCATTTCAGCTCTAGGTAAAGTTAAATCCTTTTCCTGTTATTTGGATTTTCAGGTTTCCCTAGTGAAGATGTGTGTTCAGAGGTGGACTTTCCCCCTCTCACACTTTAGGCACTCACAGTTTTTCAGCTATTTCACTGAGTTCGCGGTGGCAAGCCACTTCTTTCAAAGGGTCTGTGAATTCTTTCAGTTTTCCTGCTATATTCCTGCAATGGCTCTTGAAGCAAAAGTTCATGATGTGAGTCTTCACACATGTTCGTCTGAGTGAGAGTTGCAAGTTAGTCCTGCCTCCTAGCTGCCATCTCCTGCCCCAGGGTAATTATTAATAGCATCTTCTTTCATATTCCAATGGGTCTCAATAGATCACATAGTGATCTGTCTGTCATAATATTTCAGTTGCCTGTGTTCTCTGTATCTCCTGCTGGATGACAAGCTCAAACACTTAGTAGGAACTTAATAACTTTGTGAATGAGTGAAGCATTGAGTAGAACTAGAAGTCTTCTGTGAAATAAACTTAGTACAGTTAACTTTTTAGAGCCTGTCATCAATCCACCTTGGCCTCCTTATCTCCTTTCAGCCTGTAAGAACTGAGAAACCAGCCGCAGTTTCAGCCAGTCTGTGACTAAGTCCACATCCTTTAGATACAAGGAAGTGATGGGGATGCTAAGGTTGGGTAGATTGTGTTGCTATATCACCCTCTTGTGGCTGGTATGTGAAACTCATCACAAAATCCTTTCTGTGGTATAATCTCTAAGGTGGTAGTTCTATAGACCTCAACTCAGATCTCATTTTGGTTTCAGGTTAGATTTGGTCATCACTATTTTTTAAAAGTTACTCAGGTAATTCTAATATTTAGGTAGCTTTGGTTGTTATTGGCAGGTTTGGGCCATGCTTAAGTGACGAGGTGGCCACCTTTGACAGACTACTTCTTGGTATATAGAAGTGTATTTAGTTTTCTCAAAGCTCACCAGGGGGCCAGCATATCTCTAGATCAGTGGTTCTCAACTTGGGGAGATTTTGCCAAGCGGGGGACATTTGGTAGTGTTTGGAGACACTTGATTGTCACAACCAAGGACAGGGCATGTGCTATAAACCCAGTAGGCAGAGGCCAAGGATGCTGTTAAACACCCTACAGTGCACAGGACAGCCCCATGACAAAAAAATTATCCAGCCCCAAATGTCATTAGTGTGGCAGTTGAGAAACCTTGCTCTAGATTTTGTCCACAAGGGGAATTTGGTGGAGTTCAGGGAAGGGAATTACTCTGGCAGTGACAAAAATTAAACAATCCTTTCAACACAGTTCTCCATGTGGAGGGTGTTTCCTGACCTTTAGTGAAAGGGATGCCAAGCTAAACCTTGTCCACTTCCAGGAAAGGGACAACCTCACATCCTATCTGATCAAATCTGCCTCCTTCAGCATTTCATAACTATGGCATGGAGACATAAAGCCAGGAAATACATCATGCCATGCTACTGTGTTATAAATCCTTTAGGAAACACAAGACAAAAGTGCAATTTCCTTGATGGACTGGTTGTAATTTATTCATTTCCGAAAAGTAGAAACATAAACTTTGGAAGAAGAATCAATTCACAGTGGCTTCTCAGCCAGCACACACCACCCCCTGTAACAATCACATCTCCACTGTGTGAATGGAGGAAGTGTCCGGAAGAGCCTGGGACTATGCCCAGTTGTACTTCAGAACATCAGTCCCTTCAAACTGAGAACGGGTGTGTTCCTCCTGACTTCTCTAGAATTCAGACATGCTTGGTCAAAAGAAAACAACATTAGAGGGGAAACACGGGGAAAACTTATTGTTTTAAGCCTGAGGAAAACGCAAGCTCCCACTCCCCATAGTTTCCCATTTGGGGGAAACTAGAGAGTGGTGAATGTATCACCAGAAGGGGTTGTTTTCCCACTTGTAAACATGGTCTAGGGTGAGAGGCATAATGCCAGTGATGTTTGGTGGGTAGCCCAAAAGACTCCCTCCCCAGTGAGGTCTTGAGCCCAGGGGTTCAGGATACTTAGAAGTGAAAGCCTCTTCTTCACCCTTTGTTTCTGTCCTTCCATCAGGTAGAATTCAGCTACTGGAAAAACCCAAGTGCTGGGAACTGAGCTTCTAGGACAATCTGAGTTGTAGTAAAGGAACGGGTGCTCATAAGCCCAGGGTTTACAAATCTTCCTTAGTAGCTCCACAGTTTTGAGAGTAGACAGTGAATGAGGGTAAGGTTATACAAGGGTGGCATAGTGGATAATTGTGAGGCATTTTTGTCTGCCAACCACCTGAATCCCACTTCTATTATTTGTAGAATTCCTTAATTCATAAGAAGTGAAAGTGGAAAATGCCAGATATTCAATTACCAGCCTCCCTTGGAGATAGGACATGGACATGTGACCTAAGATTGACCACTCAATTCCAGACTTTGAATTATAAGCTAGAGATGAAAGGATGAAGAAGGGATCCTGGAGAATTCATTTTCATGGCAGACAGTGCAGCAGTAACAGTAATTTCAAGTTTCCAAGTCCAGCAGAGACAGTGAGGCAGTGGTAGAGTCTGTGCCTAGTGCTGGGGACAGTGGCTGTGCATGAACAGGATGGTCATCCCTGGGCTAGTTTTGTAATTTTGGCTGTGCCCCCAAAGCCTAGTCTCCTCTTTTCCTGCTCACTTTCAAAGCATGGTTTTGCAGAACCTTCTAGCAGTTATTGGAACCAATCAGTATCTTTTCAATAGGTTCCTTTTCTACATTAAAAAGCCAAAGCCAGCTTCTGTTGATTGCAGCCAAGAACCCTATTAAAGAAGCTGGTACCAAGAAACGAGATGCACTAAGCAACAGGCTTACAATGTGAATTGACCACACAAAGGAGGTAAGATACACGGCAATAAGGACCTGAGTTTTGAGCTGGGAAGTTGGTGCCCCTTATTATGCAATTGTATGATAGTAGCTGTTTCTTACAGTACTTGCCAGGTTTATATAAGAACCAATAAGAACAAGAAGGGCTTAAATTGAAGACAGCGTGTCTGAAAGCAAAGAATAGGAAAAAACATAGGACTTTACCAAAAAAAGGCTCTTTCTGCCTGCAGCTTGCAAAATAAATTATTGACCATTCAATGATTTGAAGCTGTTAGACCAAAATAACTTAATTTTCTACTAGAAGATAAATTTAGTGTGAGGAGAGGTATGCAGGGAGTAGAAAGTGCCTAGGAAAGACCTTGACCTGCAATACCCCCTTGAAGCCCTGGATATAAAATACGTTCAGAATCTGGTCACAGAGAGTCTTAGCTGAGGTTCCAGGTTTGTTCAAGGGAATCAACAGAGAACTGGGATTTAAACATCATTTTGAGAAGTGAAAAAATCACCATGGGACAAGTTCCTCTTAGTATTCCAAGCTCTTTTGTAACAGCACCATTAAACATTTGCTACTTTTTTCTTTAAAACTGAATGCCATTTGCACAGAAGTGTACTTTTAAGACTCTTACATGGTTTCCAGTCCACTGTTCAAAACTCAGAGATCTCAAAATCGTTCTTTCTGTTTATTGACTGTTTAGCTTCTGGGTTTTGCAAATAAAATAATGGTATTCTTAGCTTCTTTTATACAATAATATCAGTGTTTTATGTATAATAAGAAATTCACCCTTCAGCCTCTATTCAATCTTTATCCTGAGAGAGAAACTGAGGCACAGAGGCTTGATCAGGTCTGCAGGTTATCATGATCAGCTCCCAGAACAAAGTAAAGATGGCCAAAATGTAAACATTTCCAGACTTTGTGACTGGTGGTCCACTGTGTGAGATAGGTACTCAGATGTCCTGGCTTTCAGTCTTTGGTTTTTATTATCCAGTTCCAGCCAAGAGCAAGATGCCCAGTCTGAACTCACATTACTATCCATTTCATCTGCCACAACACAAAGATGGAACGCTGTTATCAAGTAACGCTCTGTCCTGCGCCTGCAGCCACGGCAGAGCAAGCTAAATTCTTGGGAAGCCTCACTTCCTTGTTCATTTCACAGATGTATGTGGAAGAAACATCACCAAGGAGTTGATCCGAGAAGGGTACAGATGTGTAGCGTGTCTGTCAGAGGAAACCTGGGGCCTGGGGCCAAGTTCAGTGTTCACTTTGTTTTTTCCATTTTCCTTCAGAAAGTCCCTTTGTTGGGTCTTTGGTATCAGCTCTCTGGAAGTGTCACACTAGCATAGACTGTGATGGAATTTGTTTCCTGGGGACAAAGCAGAAGTCTGTGAGTGGAGGGACTGGATACTTACTTCAGAGGATGCAAATGAAAACAGCGCTGCTGAGGAAAAGGAAAGGGTCTTAGAGATCATGGCTTGTGCAGGGTCTGTCACAGACAGGGCCTTGTTGGGGCAGCACTTGGGTACTCACACTGCTTCTCCACCTGCAACAAGGGCCACAGCTCCCTTTCGAGCATAAGCATGCCATAATGGGGAGCATGATCTGAGGACCAGCACTCAATGCCCTGTCTCCCCCTTTGCCCTCTCCCCTTCCATCCCCTTGTAAGGCAAACCATTTGTTTTGCTGTTAGGCATGGATCACAGTCTGGGGAAGCCAAGAGAGTTGTAAATTATTGAGTTTTTAAAAAGTCTAGCAGGACTCAAAGGGAGAAGAGAAAAGTGGTATCGGTAGGAGAGAGGAAGGGGAAAAGAGGGTTATGTGCAAAGATCTCTCATGTCAAAGAAACAAATAAAAGAGAATGGGAATTTAAGGGGTTTTTCCATAAAGTGTTAACTATAGCATATTGTTATTGTCCTTAAGTAAATTTCATTAAAATCTATATATTTTTTGAAGCTTTTGAAGTCAGGTTTATACTTTTACTTCCCTCTTAGATATGACAGTGTACTGAGAATGGATCTCAAGTTGAAGATGGATTTCATCTTGAAATAGGGCACCTACCCAGGCATTTCTGGGTGGGTGTGTGGGTGGTAGAAGCTTTGAAAAATAAGGTGGATGCAGGCATTCGTGTGACCTTTGTGCCTCTATAATCCTGGGCTCTCTTCTGAAACAGCCCAAGTGGACCAAAGCTTTCAGCCCAGAATTTATTTCTGTTCATTCAGCAAAGGAAAGATTCCTGTCACAAGTAAACTTAGTCCCTGCTGATCTTGCGATAGGGTAGAACAGGCAAGTCTTATTTTGAGCTGCACCTCATATTCTCTTCTAGGTTTAACACCTATGCAGAGCTCCACCCCTAAATATTCTGATTAAATGGGGCTGGACAGAGTCTAGGCATGAGCATTTTTACAGCGCTTCCCTGGTGATTCTGCTTTGCAGCTGGAGTTGAGAACTCCTGGACTCCAGCTGCTGTTCCTAAACTTGAGTGTGTATCAGAATTAGCTGGGGTGTGGGTTTTTTAATATGTAGGTCCCTGGCTACTCTCCATAGATATTTTCATTTAACAGAATCCTAGATGGAAGGCCCTAGGAATCTTTATTTTTAACAAGTATGCCAGCTGATTCTGATGTGGTCCTTGGACAACTCTCAGAGAAACACTGGCAACTCTCAGAGAAACACTGGCCAGCAGGGAGTAAGCAGTGGCCCCATGTGAACAGGTGTTGGGGGTTTCATGGAAATGGAAAACCAAGGCCACAGAGACTCTTTCTTGCCTGCATGCTGTGGCCTACCTTCCCCAGTCCAGGATTCATCAATGTGTTTCATTTAATTTGTTTTTTTTTTTTTAGTTTTTAAATTTTTTTTTTTTTACTTTTAAGTTCAGGCGTACATGTGCAGGTTTGTTACATAGGTAAACTTGTGTCGTGGGGATTTGTTGTACACATTATTTTGTCACCCAGGTATTAAGCCTATTGCCCAATAGCTACTTTTTCCTGATCCTCTCCCTCCTCCCATCTTAAAAAAACAAAACAAAACAAAACCTTCCTCCTTTTCCCCTCCTCCATATATTCCCCCTCTACAGAGAGTAGGCAGAGAGATGTCTCACCTGGACAGACTCTGGGACAGGCTCTGTGGCAGCAACATATATGGTGGTGCAAGGGTCCTGAGCTGGGAAGGGGTCAAGTTTCTTCTGAAGAGGCTACAAGAGAAGCAAAGAAAGCAGATTAGCTGAACAGCGAGAGCTAGTTCTCACCCATCTCTCTGATGGAGAAGCACAGACTCAAGAAGCCTTGAGGCAGAACGTTCCTTTGAGTCATTTGGTTCAATCTCCTTCTCAGGTGGGAATTCTCTCTCAAATTCTCTGGAACTCAATTCGCCAGGCTTTGCTTGGACTCCCCAAGTGGCGTCTTGGAGTGCACAACCTCCCAAGGCAGCCTCATCCATTGTTAATGCTTCCCAGATGTTTTAAATGTCTTCCTCAAAAGAAACTGAAATTGGTGTGGCTCTTACAGGGGCAGCTGGAGGGGACAGAATAGCAACAGCATTTAGTCCATCTCACTCATCACCGGCTACATGCGGAGTTCTTGCATCCCACACTGCCATTTCTACTCTTTCTCCTCCTCACATATGTCTTCTCATTTGCCTCACAACCACTCTATGTGTTAAATACTATTACTCACACTTCACCGAGGACGAAGCTACAGCTCAGAAAAATCAAATGTTTTCCTAATGTGTACATGCAAGAAGTGTCAAAGCCAGGAGTCCCCTGCCTTAAGCTCTTTTAACTTAAGGTACATGTCCTATCACTATTCTTCTTCGGTCACCTCAACTTATAATGACCTATCCCTTACCTAAATTCGTCAGGTATTTAAAGTCTAATTTATACATTATGGCACTCTATGCTATATTTAAAACATTCTGATATATTTATGTGTTGTTTCTCCAGTCTACACATTCCTTGAGAAGTAAGCTATATAGTTTTGTATTCCCCACAGAACAGTGTTGGACACATAAAAATAAACCCTTCAGTTGATATTTGTTGATGTTACCTTGAACAAATTAAAATCCACAAAACCTGGACAAAGACCTCAAAGTAAATTGAGACCACATCCTTGTAAGATGCGGATGCCATCACTTATAACAGGGAAGTCATTAATTCAACACTTCTCGGGGACACTGGCTATGGGATAATGCTGCTGTACACTCTCCCTGGGTATAGAGCCAGACTTGAAGCCACACCACATGTGTTTTGATGCGAGAAAGCTTGGAATTTTGTTATGTGATGGAAGGGTTAAAGAATTAGGAAAGTTTATTGGAGGAAAAAGGGATGGGACATAATTTTTCTCTTCATATATTTGATGAATTGCCATATAGAAAAGGAATTTGATTTGCCTGTAAAGTGTTTCAGGTTTAAACAAAGATTAGGATTTGGGGGAAATACTTTGGTTCAATATAATGAAGATCTTTCTGATAGTAAAAGATGCTCAAATGAGGGATAAATTGCCTTGACAGGCAATGAACTCCTATAGTTTTAAGTGCTTGGGCATGGTCTAAACCAGTGCTGCTGACTTTTATTATGCATATGAATTACTTGGGGATCTTGTTAAAGGGTTGATTCTATTTCAGAAGATCTGGGGCAGGGCCTGATTCTGCATTTCTAATGAAGTCCCAGGTGATGCAAATGCTGCTTGTTCACAAACTATATTTCAGTAAAAAGGAGCTAGGCAACACTTTGGAAGTAATGTTGTAGCAGATAATTCAAGGAGTGATTGGGTGGTTCAAATAGATGACTTTCAAGATCCCATATAATTCTTAAATACATTTTGAAGAACTTTTGAGTTTAAGAAAGAATTTCTTGCAGTAATGAGATAGATTAAGAGGTTATGAAAACAGTTTATTAAGAGACCTTTATCAACACATGCAACCTCTGCTGGTCTTCCTGTTTGGGAGAACTTTAGCATGACCTGACTTAGAGGCAGAAGGAAGAAGGAAAATAAACTTACATTTTTAACATTAATTCAGAAGTTTTAGAAAGGAGAAAAATATATAAAAGAAATCACCCATAGTCCTATTAAGACTATGTGTGTGCTTAAATGTTGGCTTCAGGATCTTTATCTAGGCATAGGGGATTATTTTAAACATAATTATAATAAGTTAGCATATTTTTGTATCTTGTCATCTTCTGTTAGGATCACTGATTTGTACATCTTTAGGGAACATCATTTATAAGCAACTCCAGGGGCATTATTTTCACATAACTTTTGTGAATGGTGGCCCCTGGAATTAATTCTGCAAGATAGTAGCTCTGATAAGTCCTGGAAGAGTTCCTAGCACACAGTAAACATTTGTTAAGCGATTTTCGTGTTATTATATTCTTTATAAGATTATTTTATAACCATTCCAAAAAGACTAAAGGCATTGTTAGTTTTTAAATAATTGTCTACATTATTACAGTCTTTATAATATAATAAAGACATTGCAAATATGAACAAAGAAAATTGTGAGAATGTGGGTAAGTCTAATTATATATTTTGTATATAAAACAATAATAATTATGTCTTGTGTGTTTAAAATATATATGAAATTCAAATAATGACAAAACAGCCACATAAATCAAGAGGTGAAATTATTGTGGACTTAACGTATTATGCAGGAGAGAAGTAACCATTAGACTTTGGTAAGTCAAAGACATATTTTACAATTTCTAGGGTAGCCACTAAAAAGACAGAAAAAACTTATTCACTAATATGTAGAGGAGAAAATTGAATAATAAAAATATAACTTAAAAAAATTTTCACCAAAGAAACCCCAGTCTCAGATAGCTTTACTAGCAATTTCTATCAAATATTTAAGGAGAGAAATAAGACCAACTCTACCCCCAAAATCCCAGAGAATGATAGAAAGGAAATGCACCCTGTAGTGGGTTGAACTGTGGCCCCAAAAGGTATGTCCACCCAGAATCTCAAAATGTGATTTTATTTGAATAAAGGTCTTCACAGATGTCGAGATAAGGATTTCAAAATGAGGTCATCCTGGATTAGAATAGATCCTAAGTCTGACGATGAGTGTCCTTACAAGCGATGGAAAAAAAGAAGACACAGAGAGGGAGGTCTTGTGAAGATGAAGGCAAAAATTGCAGATAAACAACTATAAGCCACCAAATGCCACAGATAGCCTGAAGCCACCAGATGCTGGAAAAGGCAAAGAGGATTTTCTCCTAAAGCCTCCAGAGGGAGTATGACCCTGAGGATGTGGCTCCTTATTTTGGACTTCTGATCTCCAGAACTGTTAGAGAATAAATTTCTGCTGTTTTAAGCCACCAAAAGTTTCTAGTAATTTGTTACGGCAGCCCTAGGAAACTAACACATACTCCAACTCATTATGTGAATTAGCACAAATCTTTATATCAAAACCCCACTCATTAGGCATGACTCCCCAGGTCCCTTCCAGTTCTCAAAGTCTGAATTTTTAACAGGAGAGTGACCGACTTTACCATGATGTGGGTATTAGGTAGAGTAGCTCTTTGTCATTTTGGGATCAATCTGAGGCTTGTGATTAAAGAAGAGCCCAGGAAGAACTCTGTTACTTACTTTTAAAGGATATTTGAAATATTTCTACCTCAACATGTATCCCAGTTAGATATATTCACAAGAATGCTATATACCAGCCACTGCAGTGCCTTCGTAAAAAAAAGGCATTACACAAGAGAATTACAGGCCAATCTCACTCAGAAACATAAGTGGAAAACAAAACTCCACAAAATATTAGCAAATAAAATCCAGTAATGCTTGAAAAGGACTAGACTAACTTGGTCTGCAACAAAATTAAGACCTCTTTGTCAACAGTTATCTCTGAGAAATTTCAAAGGCAAGCCACAGATAGGTGAAGGTATTTGCTGACATATCTGCGAAAGGGCGCATATCCAAAATATATGAAAAGCATATGCTAGTCCATAGAAGAAAGACTAAACTTCAAAGGAAAATGGGCAAGAGATTAAATATGCACTTTAAGAAAAAAGTTTAATATGGCCAATAAACATATGAAAAGTTGCTCAACTTCCTTAATAATTAGAGAGATGTGGAATAAAAGCATAATAAGACACATCCAACAATAGGACTAAAATTAGACTGTTAATACCAAGTTTTCATTAGAATGCAGAGCAATTGAGGCCGGGAGCAGTGGCTCATGCCTGTAATCCCAGCACTTTGGGATGCCGAGGCGGTCAGATCACCTGAGATCAGAAGTTCCAGACCACCCTGGCCAACATGGTGAAACTGTGTCTCTACTAAAAATACAAAAATGAGCAGGGTGTGGTGGCACGCACCTGTAATCCCAGCAACCTGGGGGGCTGAGACAGGAGAATGGCTTGAACCCAGGAGGCAGAGGTTGCAGTGAGCCAAGATCATGCCACTGCACTCCAGCCTAGGCAACAGAGTGAAACTCTGATTCAAAAATAAATAAATAAATAAATAAATAAATAAAGCATAGCAATCAAGACTCTCATATGTAGCTGATAGAAAAGTAAATGGATACACCCACTTTGAAAAATAGCTCGGCCTTATCTAGTCAATTTGGAGATATGCATACTCTATGATTCCGTAATTCGACTTCTAGGTATATCTAGGTATGTATTCAACAAAAATATTTGCACATATCCACTTAACGGCTTGCATATGAATGTTCACACCTGCAACTTTCATAATAGCCTCAACCTGGAAATAACCCACATGTCCATCAACAGTCAACTGGATAAATAAACTCTAGTATACTCATACATTTATATTCTATGAAGCAATGAAAAAGCATGCATTATATCTAAATTCAAAGACATGTGTGAATGTCATAAAGATAATATTGAGCAAAATAAATCAGACATGAGAGAAAAAAGAATAAAGAATTCAATTTTTGTAAAGGTCGAAGATAAAAAAGGAAAAAGCTAAACTATATTTCTAGAAGTCAGGATAGTGGTTATCTTTGGGGAGGAGAGAGGAAGTAATGATTGGGAAGTGGCACAGGAGGCCTTCAGGAAGTATGGGCAATGTTCTAGTCTTTGATCTGAGTGGCAGTTTTATGGTATTAGAAGACTCAATACTGAGGCCAGGCACAGTGGCTCACATCGGTAATCCCAGCACTTTGGGAGGCTGAGGTGGGCGGATCACTTGAGGTCAGGAGTTTGAGACCAGCCTGGCCAACATGGGGAAACCCCATCTCTACTAAAGATATAAAAATGAGCCGGGTGTGATGGCAGGTGCCTGTAATCTCAGCTGCTCAGGAGGCTGAGGCAGGAGAATCGCTTGAACACAGGAGGCAGAGGTTGCAGTGAGTCCAAATCACACCACCGCACTCCAGCCTGGCCGATAAAGCAATCTGTAAAACAAACAAAACAAAACAAAAAACAGACAATACTGAAAAATGTAATTTCTCCTCATATAGATCTGTAGACTCAATACCATTCTAATACACTTTTTCTTTTTATGGTACTTAATAAGTTGATTCTAAAATACATATGAAAGTACAAAAGAACAAGAATAGCCAAAAACTTTTGCAGAAAAACAAATTAGGAAGACTTGCTTTATCAAATATCGAGATATGCACTTAAGGGTAATTCAGTGGGCTGACATTAATGTGTTGTGTACTTTTTTGGTCAGAGTTGATCCTGACTGAGGAGTGCGTATGCGTGAGTGTGTGTGTGTGTGTGTGTGTAAAATGGAGGAGAGGACTCAAAGTGTGATTAGAAGCAGTTGGAGGTAGCAGAGGAGGTGCAAGTTAGTCCCCTCGAGTGTTTGCAAAGTAAGACATGCCTGCCCAGCACTCTTCTAGGTGCTATAGTGGCTACAAATAGAGGAGAGAACAGACTCCAGTCCTCAAAGACTTTCAGTCTTGCAGGTCAGCTCAGACTCAAATGTAGAACTGGAGGACAGTCCTGAACTGATGAATGTCACTGAATTTTAAATTTTATTTAATTCAAATTAATTTAAATTTAGAAAGCTACATGTGGCTAGTGACTACCATATGTCATGCTTAACAGTAAAAAAGAGGGATGCTAGCAGCATAGGATAGAGTAGTGAGGGAAGACACTATGGTAAAGATGAACCTGGTTACCTAAATATGCAGATGACAGCATAGGGGGAAAGGGTTACTCTTGGGATTCTCATCTACGTAAATTGAGTTTAGTTGAGGAAAGGATGGAGCTGGGTTGTGTAATAAACCCTCCATGCCACTAGGGGACAGTAGAAATAAGAACTTTGTCCAAGAGTCCATCTCCTGGTTCTCAGAAGTGCCTTTGCTATCTTTTGAGGCAATTTTCTAAGGTATTAATCAAAACCGTCTTTACCTTCACAACCTTTACTCAAGAATTTGCCTCTTCCTACACCCCAAATGGCCAGATTCTGGCCTATACAATACCAAGAATTGCCTTCATGTTGAAAAACAACAGTGTCTCTACATCTAACCATGATGCTTTTAGTGTCTCTATCCCTTCCTTCTAGCATATCTGCTTCTTAACTTCACCATGTATCCAGTTTTTCCATCCTTCACTTCTTAGTCCGATGATCACTCTATCAACAATGCTTTCTTCTATCTCCAGTCTATATATCATCTTTCATCTCTTTAACCACACTCTAGCTAGAATTTTGAAGATCCTACCTTCCTTGTCACTTTTGCACTTTGTAAATGCCTAAACTTGGATCAGTACAACATGTCACACAATAGCTTTTCCAAACCTTCTCCTCTCTCCTCAAGCCTGCACTGTTTTCTCTAAAAAAGGAAATAATTGAGTAACATGGAGCACTAGGCTCCCAGAATGCCAGACCTGGAAAGATGCATACATACAGTATTTATTTCCAGTTTCTTCATTTTTTTGCTATGAAGAAACATGACCAGAAAATTATCCAGTATTACCCATTATTAGTGACCTTTAGGAGAACTCTTGTTCTTGACTCCTGTTCCCTACTTTCCTCTGCTCTGGATGGAAAACTGTGAATGTCCAACAGGCAAGGTAGACTGGCCAGGAATCCTGTAGGAAACATGACAGGTTCATCTCAAACAAAATATAGAACTTACACCTGGTTTCTGGACTTGGGCATAGATCGTAAGGCTTTTTTTTTCCATTGTTGTCTGGTAATGGTCCGTTTTACCTGGTGAAAAGAAACCATAATGGTTATCTCCCTCTGGTCCCCAGCAGGAGCTCCTTACTCAGACCTGTCTGGTCTTTACTGTCCTTTGCATACCCACTTTCCCCAAGGGTACAATAGAAACAAAGCCCTGAGTCCCAACCTGCCTGCACATTTGTCATATTGTCTTAGGTTAGTTACTTGATCACTCTCGGCCTATCTGTGAAATGGGATTTGAAATACCTGCCTCGCGGGGCTGTTGTGATAATTAAATGAGATACCACTTGTAAAGTGTTTAGAACATTGCCTGATGCATAACAAATGCCCAATATGCATTAGGTGTTTTTCTCATTGGTGTCCCATTCAATTACTTTAATCTCCGTTGTTCAATGTGCATATCTGGTCTCCTAATAGGATTCTAAGTTCTTTGAGGGCAGGGCTAGTTGTTTATACCTGTTTTGTATTTTCCAGCTGGTAGTATGTTGCTTCACTCGCAGTTTTCTCACCTCCCTATTTCTGGGGGAATTGATGTGTGGGAGGTAAGGGTGGGGGGACATGTAAGAGGGATGTTCCAACTGGGACTATTTAGAAAATAAAGCAACAATGTCATTCTGTTGCCCAGCCTCTGGAAATTTTGCTCAGGGCCTAGGGTCTCCGGAAATTAATAAGTTGCAGAACATTTTAATTGTTAGCCAATTTTAAAAGCTTTCTTTTAAAATTATAGGAGTAATTTATTCTCATCATAAAATAAAATTGTGAAGAAATATATAAAAGTATAAATCCCCTTCCCCATTAACCAACCCAATTTCATTCCCAAAAGAAACCATATTTTTCAATACTTGTGAAAAGAAGTGGGGAAAAAAGAGAAGAAACCATTTTTAAACATTTGATGTATATCCTTGTAGATCAGCTCTGTGCACAGAACTTTCTGAGATGATGCAAATATTCCATATCTGCAATGTCTAATACATGTTACAGACATGGGGCTATGGAGCACCTGAACTGTGACTAATGCCACTGAATTTTAAATTTTATTTAATTCAAATTAATTTAAATTTAAAAAGCCACATGTGGTGAGTGACTACCATATTAGACAATGCAGTTCTAGATATTTGCTATACTTATATAGGCTTTTTTTTTTTTTTTTTTTCACACAAATGGTGTCATTCTGCACACACTTCTCTGTAACTTGATCTTTGCACTTAAAATGTCTTGACGCTAGGCCGGGCAAGGTGGCTCACTCCTGTAATCCCAGCATTTTGGGAGGCCGAGGTGGGCGGATCACGAGGTCAGGAGATTAGACCATCCTGGCTAACATGGTGAAACCCCGTCTCTACTAAAAATATAAAAAATTAGCCGGGTGTGGTGGCGGGTGCCTGTAGTCCCAGTTACTCGGGAGGCTGAAGCAGGAGAATGGCATGACCCCGGGAGGTGGAGCTTGCAGTGAGCCAAGATTGCGCCACTGCACTCCAGCCTGGGCAATAGTGAGACTCTGTCTCAAAAAACAAAAACAAAAAACAAACAAACAAAAATGTCTTGACACTTTTCATGCTGGCACAGTAGACCTATCTCATTCTTTCTAAAGTTGCACAGTATCCTTTATATACATCATGCAGCAGTAAGGATGATGAGAAAGTGGCAAACTGAAGCATGGAGGTTTATTATGGGCAAAGTCCAGGCAGAAGCAATGGAGGCTAGACCCAGAGGAAATCACAGCCTTTAGGATAGACTTATTTTAACACCAGTTAATTTATTCTCTTAAAAAACTGGGCTAGGCACAGTGGCTCATGCCTGTAATCCCAGCACTATGGGAGGCTGAGGGGGGCAGATCACGAGGTCAGGAGTTCAAGACCAGCCTGGCCAACATGGGGAAACCCTGTCTCTACTAAAAATACAAAAATTAGCCAGGCGTGTGGCACGCACCTATAATTCCAGCTACTCAGGAGGCTGACACAGAAGAACTGCTTGAGCCCAGGAGACGGAGGTTGCAGTGAGCCGAGATCATGCCATTGCACTCCAGCCTGAGTGACAGAGCAAGAATCTGTCTCAAAAAAAAAATATAAAAAAAAAAAAAAAAAAAAAAAAATAAAAAAAAAAAAAAAAAAAGAGGGCACGTCTTTGAGGAAATAGCGTTTTTAGGAGACCACATTTTTCTTTGGAAGGGAAAGGCCCAGTGTGTATGTGGTGAGCACGGTGGAATGTGCTGCGTGAGGGTGTGAGTCTTGGGGAGGAAATGTGGGGCAGCCACTGATGAAGTTCCAGGAATTCAAGGAAAGTCAACATGGGATTTTTTTGCATGGGTATGAGTACGGTGTGCCTAGTGGTTTCAACTTCACTTTTTGGTCAGAGTTGATTCTGACTGAGGAGAGTGTGTGTGTGTGTGTGTGTGTGTGTGTGTGTGTGTGTGTAAAATGGAGAGGAGGACTCAAGAAGCAGTTGGAGGTAGCAGAGGAGGTGCAAATTAGTCCTTTCAAGTGTTTGCAAAGTAAGACATGCCTGCCCAGGACTCTCCTATGTGCTGTAGTGGCTACAAATAGAGTAGAGAACAGACTACAGTCCTCAAAGAATTTCAGTCCTGCAGGTCAGCTCAGACTCAAATGTAGAACTGGGAGGACAGTCCTAAATGGTCAGATAGAAGGAAGAGGTGAGGTTGATTGTTGCTGCTTAAAAGGATCATTGGACCAAGATAATTTAGTCTCAGGTTATTTTCCCAGTGCAAGAATAGATTTTTAGGAGTAAGCTCAACTCAACTACAAGTCACCAAGGTCTTAGGCTCTAATGAAAAAGTCTTGGCCTTAAAATTAGGACATCTACATTGTAGGCATCATAAGTTGCGTGGTGTTGGACAAATCATGTCATCTCAGTGGGTCTTTTCTCTTACCATAACTATAAAATGAGGGTGTAGAGTGTCTAATATCCTTTTCAGCTCTTACCTGAAGCATAAAGTCTTATGTTACCATGATTTAAAATATTTTAAATCTGTTCTAGGTATTGTTTCCAGATGCTTCCAGTGCAGCCTCTCCTGGCCGTAGCACTTAAACATTGCCATTTTAACTCATCTACTCTAAGAGATTTGTCTGTCTATCTATCTATCTATCTATCTATCTATCTATCTATCTATCTATCATCTATCTATCTATCACCCATCAATGGGAACCACTGTGTTCAGTGTTTTCCGTGTATTGATACCAATCTTCACCACAATACCATGAAGTACTTAATATTACCCCCATTTTGCAGATGAGAAGTTAAGTCATTTGATCACACAGCTTGTCAGTAGCAAAATCTACATCTGAATGTAAGTTTATCTAATGCCTATACCCACATTCTTAATCAATGTATTCTCCTGGACATGAAATTGCCAAAGAGTCCATTGAAAAGCCTTCAGCATCAGGCTGCATTCTGACGATTATATCATTAGAAGCTGCCAATAGAATTTCTTTAGCAAGGTTTTGTGAAAGGTACAGCAACTAAATATAAATTTTACCACAAGTTGGAGGCAGAGTTTTGTGTGCTGCTAACTTACAAGGGACAAATGGTGAATGGAGATGAGGTGAGGATGGGTATGTGTGTTGGGGAAGGTAGTGGGGAATTGTGGGATGGGGAGAACTATTCCCTTAGAGCATAACCATGTGATAAGCGAAGTGTAGTTGAGGAAAGAGTATGGCGTAGGATCCCAGCAATTTTGCTAGGTAGGTAATGTGGATAAGTTCAGTTCAGTTTTCTCATCCTGAACATCCAGAAATCTCACTATTTTCTTATAGTACAAGCTAAATGTAATTGCCCTACCCCCAACCCGATAGGCTGTCAACCTAATTTCTATCTGAATCACGCATCCCTCCTGCCTGGCTAACTCTTAGATGGAGGAAATGAGACACAAGTAGGTCGCTGTGCTATGATCTAGATTTTTTATATAAGCAAAACCAACATCAGAGTGCTGAGGTAAGGGCTTTTCTAAGGTTGCATGTAGATGACATTGATCTACTTGAGAATGAAATCAGTCATCGGCTCAGTGTTCTAAGGACCAAGTTCTATTTTACCATTGGAAGGCAGCCAGGGCATCTGTCCTGGTCTTGGGTCAGGACATTTTGACTCCAGTATTGGTTGGTAGTAGTCAAGGTGGCTGAGGGGAGCACAATGCCCTGAGATATTGAATCACACGGACATTTGGAAGAGAGGACAGGGGATGGTACCTCTAGGCACTTAAACTGCAGGGGAATAATTGTGCCTTATTGGTTTCATTCTAACTTTGGTGACTTTTTGGATGAGATCCAAGAATTTTCTGAATTCTGTTCCCAGTGAATACTCTTAAACCTCTTGTACATTTCTTCAGCATTCTGCATTTACCTTGACAGCAGTGCTAGTCACACTAAACTGAAATTATATAAATAATGTCTCTCACATTAGAAACCTGTGGCTCTTCTATTTCTCTCCATAGCCTAGTAGAGGGGATCGAGACATGTTGAATTAGACTGAAATAAGCAAGGTCCCAGGATATGTTTATCTACTATTTTTGCAAAGGTGGCCCCATGCAGAAAACCAAAGTGGTAAGAGTAAGTCCCAGACTGTGGGGAGAGGTCCCCTGCTTACCACAGAGAGTGTGATAAGAATCTCTTTATTGCCAGACACCTACCTCTTTTTCTCAACTGTAGTATTACCACCATGATGAGAATCATGATGGCACCCCCTAACAGCCCAGCATACATTGCCCATGGCTTTGTTTCTGGAAAACAAAAAAAGAAGTCAAAGAGCAATCTCAAAAGTATTCTGAGCTTAAAAACATCCTACATGAAAGTGGGATAATGGAGCCTCATGTTCTATTTCTGCATTCTCTCCCAAGGGAGATGTTTGTTTTCATGGTTTTAGAGATCAGCTTTAGACCACTGAAAATTTTTGTATCTGTTTTCTTATTCTAATTTCTTTCACTATAGTTTCACATTCTTAATTTCATAAAGATTTTTCTATCCAAATGCTTTATATTTAACTCAACTACCACATATCTAAAATTAAATTATCTTCATCTCTCCTAAGTCAATCTCTCTGCCCAGTTTCTCCATCTTAAGATTGCTAATGTGTCCTGTATCCATTTTGGGTAAAGAGAACATAATGGTTCCATGTGCCGTCCCTGTGAATTCACACTATTCTCATGAGACACTGGGAGGAAGAAAGATTTACTTATCTATTTTAAAAATAAACATAATAGTGCTATTGCTGTCCTTTCATGAAAATAACTGTGTTAAACCCAGCAGACCTGAACTGAATGGAAAGTATTTAGTCTTTCCTCTAAATCATCTTCATGTTTAAAATTAGCCTGAGAACTAATCATCAAGGCTCAAAATCAGAAAGAAAACTTGTATTGCTTTCTCTCTTTTACCCACTTTATCAAATTCTTTTGAACTAGGAGCAACACTTTGAAAACAGTGAATGAGAACTATTGCCCCAGTAAACAAGACATGTAGGTCAATAAGATAATAATGAACAATTATTGAACATTTGCAACGGGCCACATATTTTTAGTGCATCACGTGTACTGACATATTTAATCCTCACAATAATCTTACAAGGTAGGTACACTCATTACTCCCATTTTATGGAGAAGGAAAACAGCCTGGAGAACCTCAAGAACTAGAGCTTGACTTAGGAGTAGAAATGTGGCTGAATACTAAAGACAGAATTCTTGGAGAGTCAGAGAGACTTACGGGCTTGGGAAAAGTTACACCAGGGTAATGAAACAGTGGGGACCAAGCTGAAGCACTAGAGTTCTAAGTAGAATATTCGCACTAAGGTTCTAAATAGAGTAACACCAGATGCTAACATCAATGTGTAAGGGAAACTTATGAGGATGATTGTGGAATAAGCCTGCTTGTTGTTGAACCTGTGATGAATTTGTGGGGCAGAAATTGAAAGAAAAATCGTTGGGTTCCAAAGGAACAGAATCATGGTGGCCAATAGCCTGAACTTTGTGTTTCATCAGCCTATGGAACTGATTCATGGTGGCCCCAGGCTACACCCCATACTCTCCTTCCTGCTGCACCCTAAGCTGTCCACCATGCCTGCCCAGCCTTGATGCCCAGGCCAATCTTCCTTTCTTTCTGTCACCTTTCCTGACCATCCCAGCTCTTGTTCCTCCCTCTCCCTTGGACTCCTGCAGCACCAGTGGTTTATGTCATGTATCCTAGAACCTGAGTTTTGGCAACATCATCTTTACCATGGAGACCATTTTCAGTGATGTTATTTGGAGCCAGATAGATAGGTTCATACTGTGGGTCTACCACTTGATAGCTCTGTGACTACAGATAAGCTACTCATACCCTCTGTGGCTTCAACTTCCTCATCTGTAAAATGAGCATAACAGTAAGTTCACAGTGTTGTTCTGAGAAACCAATACAGTAATGTATGGAAAGTGCCCAGAGCAATGTCTGGAATCCATCATGTGGTCAGTAAGTGTCAATTACTTCTGCTAGCCTCAATTCTCCAAATAGTTGCTAGGTTCTAGGAGGCCAGAGAACATCTCTTACACTACTTTAACAGCTCTCTTAGTACTCAGTACATAATAGAGTCTTGGTAAATTCTTGTTGACTGATTGGAAAGACAAGAAAATGAGTTTGATCTCAAGTCCAAAGGAGTCTCTTCACTGGTGTCCAGAGATGCTTCAGTCCCATCTGTTCTTTACTTATGACTTAGTTTCCCTATCTGTATAGTAGGCCCAAGTATTTTTACACTTGATGCTCATCCATTTGTTGCTATTTTCTGATTATATTTACATGGAAATCAAATGTCAGAGACTCCATGCTCTTAGGAATTTGGATAAAAATGAAAAAAGTGCTACTATTACAGTTTGTTCAGGTCAAGCTGCACGTGATTTCTGTAATTTCTGGAAGTAATTTCCTTGTGGTTCTCTAAGTCTTTGCTCATATAACTCTGCTTGCTCTACTCTGTGCTTCCTTGGGTACAAAGTTTAGTCCCTTCATCAGTGATATGGTTTGGCCATGCCCCCACCCAAATCTCACCTTGAATTGTAATAATCCCCATGTGTCAAGGATGGGGCCAGGTGGAGATAATTGAATCATGGGGTGGTTCTCCTGTGTTGTTCTCACGGTAGTGAATAAGTCTCACACGATCTGATGGTTTTATAAACGGAGCTCCCCTGCACAAGTTATCTTGCCTGCTGCCATGTAAGACGTGATTTTGCTCCTCATTAGCCTTCAACTATGATTGTGAGGACTCCCCAGCCATGTGGAACTGTGAGCCAATTAAACCTCTTTCATTTATAAATCCTCCAGTCTCAGGTATGTCTTTATTGGCAGGATGAGAACAGACTAATATGATCAGTTTCCACAAACAAACCAAAAAACGTTTTTAAAAAAACCTACACCAGTAATTTTGTGGGCTTAAGTTCTCTACTGAAGATTGAAGGCTCCCAGGAAGCAAATTCCATTGTGAACCAGGCAGCTTTCACCACCCAGCAGGCTCAGACCCTCTCTTTCTCTTCCCATTTCTGCACAAGCATCATCTTCCTCCATTCTTGTACAGAACCATCCAACCCACACCCAGATTCCTCGGGGCTCTCCACCTGCCTTCTACCATTTATTAAGGTACTATCCTAAACAAATATGATTCCTTTTCGAAGAGGAATTCTAGTAGC
Source organism: Rhinopithecus bieti (assembly GCF_001698545.2). NCBI lineage: Eukaryota > Metazoa > Chordata > Mammalia > Primates > Cercopithecidae > Rhinopithecus > Rhinopithecus bieti. Next base: position 268,852 of record NW_016829743.1, on the reverse strand, counting down.
AGTTCCTTGATTATAATGTGTTTCTTTAAATATTCTATTTTTCTACCTAGTAAGATGTAGAAGTCCCACTTTGATTGCAAATTCCATGAAAGTAGGTCCTGTACCTTATTCTTTATTTGTATCCTCCATTCCACCCGAAACAATATAGGGCAAGAAGGAACTCAGTATGCACTCGATGAACTAAGTTAAATTAAATTAGAGTCCACAAAATGGATCTGGAAAAATATTGTAATGTGCCTTTCTGTTTAAAAATTACCAGAAGGAATGCAGGGTCACCTGCTGAATGGCCCAAGGCAGGAATCAAAGGGAAGGAGCAGTGACCCACTTGGCTTATACTTTACAGTGACAAGATGGAGCCAGGAGGCAAGTGTGTGTCTGTGCCATCGGCGCTTCACCTGTGCTCCCATTTTCAAACCACCATTTCCTGTGGCAGAAGCTCCAGTTCTTCTTCTCTTTGATCAGTCATGTAGTGAGGCCTCTATGGATGGTGATGCTGAGAAATCAAAGTTGTCCTGGGGTCCACAAGCTCCTGTCTCCTTCATTCACAAAGAAATGCTACCTGAACATTTCTGAACCAGAGGTTTGGAACTCCCCCTACTCCCGAGGCTCTTAGAGGCAACTGAGCAGGCTGGTCAAGAACTCACATGCCATTTGGGAAGAGTACTTTGCTCGAGTCTCCACCCTGGGCCCTCCCCATCTATTGGCTGTGGTTTAAACCTGATAACTTGGCAGACAGTCACACCTCCAAGGAAAAAGCCAGAGGGCTTTTTTTTTCTTGTCTCTAAGTCTGTTGTCACAGAAACACAAAAGCGTCTCTCTCTCTCTCTTCTCAAGTCCCCAAATCTTATTTTTTTTTTTTTTTTTTTTTTTTTATTTTTTTTTTTTTTTTTATTTTTTTTTTTTTTTTTTTTTTTTTCTTTTTCCAAATT